>NW_026690771.1:0-300000 GCF_019097595.1 Hemibagrus wyckioides | reverse complement strand
GGAAGATTACAGTAATATAACTTGTGTAAATACTTCTTGTTTTGATAGTGAGGCTTTCCTGCTTTACAAACCATACACAGTGCTATTAAAATAAAACCCCATCCCCTTTGAGGAGGCCACCACCTTCAGGGAGTCCACAGCCTTCAACAGTTCCTTTGCCCCAGCCTTATTTCAATATCGACATCCACAGCATTGTGGCTGGTATGTACTATGCTCCTGCCACAATGATAACTCCTGTCCCACGCCAGGGCATAAGGAGGAGGTGGGATGAAGAGGATGGCAATCAAGAAGCCCCTCTGAGTAGACGGCAGCGTGTGGATCCTGATGGGGAGATGGAGTTCATCAGGATGCCTGGACTTGAGGATTTAGAGAGTTTAATCAGTCACATGTACAGTGAATTTACACAAGCTACTAATGCTACAATTAGTCTGTTTCTTCACAAATTAACTAGCTAACTAACTCACAGGTTTATTAACTTTTAAGCATTAGAAAGAAAGGAGAGAAAAATTTACAAGGTCTCTCTCTCTCTCTACTACCTTATAAATTTGGCCATTTTAATGTTTTACATTTAACAGAAAATATTAGTTGTAATTAAACTTACATGAAACTAATTTAGTGCAGAAGCTGTGGATTTGCTGGGAGAATCGTCAGATACTCCCTCAGTCCTCCAGGTATGTGTCAGTAAAATATTTTAACTACATTTGAAACGTGTAGGCTGCTTTTGTCTAAGTGTGTGTGTGTGTGTGTGTGTGTGTGTGTGTCTTAAGGTTGTTGAGCCAATCCTGCCGCAGCTACCCACAGAAACTCACTCCACATTTCAGCTGTTGTTCTGGTAACCAAACCTGTCATTTATTTACTAAATCTGATCTCTGGATTTTACAAATGACAGAATGTTTGAAAGTGTTAGTGTGAAACTGCTATGATAAAAAACACTGATGATCCTCATCTTCTACTTTTCACAGCCCCTCAGTGCTGGTGAGCTGAACAGCACCTGCTGTAATGTTGAGTACAACACTGCAGACTCCTCCAACTCCCAGTCTGGGGTATTGTACAGTGCTGCAGCTGAGATACAAACACACACACATCCTTCTTTACAAGTTCTAATGTTTAGTTTCTCTATTTCTAGGCAGTGGACGTTAAGGGATACTTCCTCGGGATGATAAGGGGTCCTGAGAGTGGTTTTTGCTGGTTTAAAACCACCAAGACGCGCTACTTTGACCAGCTGGTAATCACCATCTTTGTTACTCTGATGAAGAGAATTGATATTAATGATTATTAGATGAACACTTTTGAGAAGTAGATCTTGAGTTTCAGCTAATTGTCATTTGCAGGGATTCCCTTATCAGACCACCATCGAGGACCATTTCACTGTCATACAGGTGAGGGATTATCTGTTGTGGCGTCACAAAACTTTTGTTAGTTGCAGTGACTAATTGTGTTCACTTCAAATTGTTCTCTTAAGGCTGAATATGGGAAGGTTACAGAGCTCCTTTCCTGTAACCGGGTGGAAACCATCATGGAGCCACTTGAGGATTATGTGGTAAATTTATTGCAATGTCATGAAGTCTTTATTGTAGATAGTAACTCTTGGAATCTTGTACACATATGGGTCTGCAGTGTTCATTTTTATATATTTTTTTAATTTAACAGCAAACCTTTAAAAAGGTGTCCTGCACGTTCCTGCATGTGGCTAAAGATGGCCAGGTGAACACCTCCACCTGGGAGCAGGAGCAGGTTGACTCTCCCCACAGTGATTCAGAGGAACAGTACGACTCTGAGGTAATTCTGTGTTTCAGACCTGATGTGTATCTACAGATGCTGCTATTCCCCTGAATGGGAGGCTGTAACATTTACTGTGTGAGTTTTAATGATTTATTGCTAATGTGTCTTGCAGGAGAGTGAGGAGAGCCTTAGCCAAGAGGAGATGGAGGTGCCCTTTACTTGGTACGCTTCTCTTCACAGTTTAATGGTATAAAGGAGTAATGTATGTTTAATACACTAAGCATGTAACTCTTTTGTTTCTTAGGGACCATCTTACAGAGAGAGGGGTAACTGATATCGGCCTGAAGCTGCATGCTCTCCGTGAGGCGTTCGCTGTGAGTAAAACCTTTGTTTAGCTGCTGTTTTTGCTCAGGGGAAGTTCACTCTGCTTTAGCTTATATTATGTGCTGTCTTATATTCAGATTCATGAGTAATATGAGTAATTAAGGAATAATAATTTAAATAACAAGCATCAAAAGCTAATTTTATAACAATCACAGCCTGCTAAAAAAAGGACATTCTTAGGATAAATATTAAAATAAAATGTACATAATGAAGAGGGCTCTGGGATATGCAGTAGTTGGACATTTGGCCCATGTCATACATCATCTGTGTATCTTTAGTAAAGTACTGGACATGCTGAGGCTTACATACTGCTTCATTTTAGGGTTTAAAATGAGTTTCCACGTTAAAAAAACTGAAGCCAAAGTGATGATTTTGTTTGTTTGTTTTAACAGGATGCAGGTCGTGTACAGCTGGACTACGAGGCTCTGATTCGTTTCCTGAAGACTCCTTCTTATCAGGACTGGATTGCAGCAGAGCTCTCCGGGTCCTATGTAAGCTTATAAATGCTTGTGTAACATGACAAATGTTTAAATCGAAAAGATTTTGATGTGATAGAAAACAGGACTCCATTATGTAAAGCTAATTTCTTCTTGTAACTTTTCTCTTCTGTGCAGGTCTACCACTACAACTTCGTGGACATCTTTTTCGAGCTGCTTCTATTCGGCTATTTTACAAACAGCTCAATACCTGAGACAGTAAGAGTCTTATCAGGAGATTTAAAAGCCATGCTTGAATGTAGTTTCAGAACATGGTTTATTTCATCTCATTTTATTTTTCCATGTTGTTAACCCTGATATGACATGATATTAATGGAGCTTGTCGTCTTTCTTTCCTAAAGCTTAAGGGAGGATTCTTGGAGCGCCTGTTTGTGCTCATCAGCATGTGGGAGGTAGACGTGTGGAAGCCTGCAGCAAGGACCTACTTTAAAGTGCTTATTGTAAGTGTCTAATATCTTCTGATGCTGTGATCCACAAATTCTCAGTATTGTATCCTAAACTCAGTGACACTATGTTGGATTGTGACAGTGATGATGTAATTTGTCTATAGGATCAGCTTACAGATCTCGCTGAAGTGCTGTTTACTCAGCCCCCGGAGTTCTACCAAGACCCAGCAGCCTTAGCCAACAAACTGAGACCTTTCCTCAGACAGAGTGTCCAGAAGATGATGGACATTTTGTGGAAGCTCTGAGCAATGTCCTTCCTTCTACCAAATTCCTCTTTTCTTCCTTCTGTTCCATTTCTTTTCCCTCACTTCTTTTCTATACATTGCTCAAGCTCTCCACACGTAAGTAGAAATAAATTTTATTCTTATTTTTGATGAACTTAATATTAAAGTATACTCTTTTCTTCCCTTCAGGTCTGTAGAGTGAACCCAGCACCCAAGGAGTAGTTTTAATATCCCTCATCCCTCATAGAGCGTCCCTTATCAATCTATCCCTCTATCCTTGTCTATATAGATAACTGCTAATAGTAATTAGTATAAATAGTAGCTGCAAATAATATTGTTGTAAATAAACTTATAGTTGTATAGTGTTTATATAGTTTACTTTAATAAATGTTTTCATTTGCTCCTATTACCGTCTCATTCTGATTATTTTTAGTCATCAGTATGTCTATATAATTTTCCTTTAAAAAGCAACACAACACTAAATGAACTTTTCACTCATATACAAATCCTTTTTAAAGAACTTCAGAAACTTTATAAGGTTTACTAAAATGTGAAAAATGACAAATAACATCCAACAAAATTCAGATATTTATAGTCTTGGAAAGTTTGTTTCCAAAATGTAGAAAAATCTGTAACATTTGGGGAATTGCACATTTACATTTAAGCATCCAGAGCACAGTTGTGTATAAAAAGTCTGAAATCTTGAGATAAAAATCTGAAAATCTAAATTGTAGAGGACTGAAAATGTGGATTTACAGTTTACACCAAATCACACCACTGTAGCACATCATTTATAATGCAGTTACTCTGAACTCTCAAGGTTACTCTTTAAGAAGAAATAGTTTATAATATCAGTAGTCTTTAAGGTGTTTTCCAAAATAAATAAATAAATAAATAAAAATCCTGTTCATGAAAATGAAGGTTGGTTAGATGTTTAAAATGGAAAGGAATGCTTATTGTCTTTCAGTCATTCCAAAACACTGTTAGTGAAACACTAGAGTGATTTAATTTGTGTGTTTTTAGTACTTTCTAGTTTCTTAACAAAAGTACATTAAAGTACAGTAAATAAAAAATAAAATAAAAATGAACTCTGTTTCTTTCTCCAGTTTGGGCTTCAAGCAGTTTTATTATTTAGAAGGGGATGCTCATGATTTACAGCCATGTCCACAATTTTCTCCATATCATGCATTTATTGCTAGTCCCCCTTTTTTTCTTAAGGTTTCAGATCAAGTGACTGACTTTTTCTCACAAGAATTTCCCAGTTTTTAGTTTTGAAGTTTTTAGTTTGGAGGCATTTTTCCTGAACTTTAGTTGATGTTTCTGTATCCTCACAATTCATTTTGCTTCTGCAATCAGCAGTTCCATCATCAGGCTCATGTTTTACAGATATGATAGCATGCTTAGATCTTGCACAGTTTCTTTTCACCTCCACATTTTGATCCTGTTTTTGTGGGTAACTATTATTTTACATTTTGCAGTATTTTACATTTTGCATCTGAGAATGTGGACTTAAACTTTTTGTTTGTGTAGAAATGTAAAACTGTGGAATACAGAGGCAATTAAAGCACACATTATAGAGTTCACTGTGCCTTAACCCATAAGAACCCAGACCCCTTTCTCCTTCAAGGAAAATGATGGGGGACATAACACAGACTAAATAGATGCCAAATAACACATTTCTCAACTTTTTTTCAAAATACCGCCCCCTACTGTCAGGGATCTGTAATGTTACATATATGTCACAATGGGCGTTAAGCAGCCGGACCCATTTCTCATGAAACCCCATGAAATTTGTTTATGTGGCAATAACCTAGGCCAAATGGAAACATTTGAAGCAATTTCTTTCCTCAGTGAAACTAAGACACACATCACATTTCTCACAGAGGGTGGTGGTTGCATTGATTTTGCAGAATTTGCAACGACCACACTTCACAGGCCAGTGTGCAACCTGGTCCACATGAACATCATCTGGAACTCCAACATGAACTTTCTTGGGAGGTGGTGGTGGAGTTGGTGTTGAGTGATAGACGGCCCCTTTGGGAATGCAGGAGAATAAGGCTAGTTGCAACCTCAGCCTGGAAGCTCCTTTGTTTCAGTGGCTTGTGGACACCAAGTAGTTTACAGTCACGGCGGGAGATCAGCCATGCATTGACATAGGCAAGCATTATGGTTTGCCAGAACAGGTAGAGGAACCACCTCCGTGACCTCATGTGGTACTTGTACCTTGTGACGCTTGCATCTTGGAGGTCAACAAATGTTGTGGGAACAAAAAATCACATGACCTATCACATGACCCACCAGGATGTTCAGTAGGTGTCACTTTAAGACTTCATGAGTTAAAATCAAGGATAAAGCTATAAAAGGAACTTCCCAGGACATTTAAAGGGCTTGTGACACCTTTGTCACCGTGGGTTGTAAAGGGTAACATTCTGGATTATGGCATGAGATATACCAGACTGACCACTTTAAAAAACAGAAATGGCACAGGATGGTTTTGTTGGTGTAATTAGTGTCAGATATAAAGAGTTAAACAGCATTAAAACAAGATGCAATGGTACATGAACCTGAATGACCTTATAAATCAGCTTTCATCC
This sequence comes from Hemibagrus wyckioides, assembly GCF_019097595.1. Classification (NCBI taxonomy): domain Eukaryota; kingdom Metazoa; phylum Chordata; class Actinopteri; order Siluriformes; family Bagridae; genus Hemibagrus; species Hemibagrus wyckioides. Next base: position 294,133 of record NW_026690771.1, on the reverse strand, counting down.
TCTGGAAAAAATTCATATTAATCTCTACATATCTGTTCACTCTTAAACTCTTCCAGTAATCAGTTCTGCTGTTTGTAACACCTCAGATTATGGACAGACTGAGATGGACAGACAGATACCATAAGCACAGACACAGCTCACACAGCTTATTTTATATATCATCATTTGCTCTTAAAAGACTTGTCTCATTTGTTTTAAACTGGATTTGAGTGGGCTTGCTGTTTTTATTTTTTTGCCATAAATATGAAATGACATGATTAGAAATATTACCTTTGTGTGCTATTTAAATAAAACTGCAATTTAAACAATTTAATCCAAGCTGCTGCTGCTGGACCCTTGTGCAAAGCCCTTTACCCCTTAACTGCTCAGCTGTGGAAATGTGAGTTGCTCTGGATAAGAGAGTCTGATAAATCTTGTAAATGTAGATGGTACTGTTTGTTTGTACGCTGATAAAAATATCCAGCCTGATCTAATTTAAACAATGAAGGTAACTTTTTGCATCAGATTATTATGTAGATTAAGACTAGTCTTTGTATTTATTACTTAATTTTCTCTATGCAAGAAATACTTTTTGCTAGTAAAGTCTACTTCATTTAAGCATTTCCTTAGACATTGTTTTGTGTTTTCTCTACTAAACTTTGAGAGTTTCAAAAGTGGATTTTTAATTGAAATATACACACCTGATCCTGGTAGTCAGCAGCAGGTAGGGCAATGATAGTTGGAAATTAACATTATAAACCAAAATAGAGCACAACCTGAGAAAGTGCAGTATAAAACCAACAACTGTCAAGAGCTAGCTCATTATAATCGTCTACCATCAATGGCATCTGTATAGCTTTTAGACATGCAAGATCACCTTGAGATCACATTTCTTGGAGGACATTTTTGGTCCACTTCCTCATGCTGGCAGTTGGACCTTACTTCTCATTGCACAACAAAATATTGCAAATACCAACATTACACATAAACACATCATGAACCACGTCTAACGTCCATGTTTCTAGCAAATTCGAGAAAGGAAAGCAGGTCAGAAAGGTCAGTCGGGACTAATCATAACATCTGAACTTTTATAACTTTTACAACTTAGAGAACAAAATTTTCAGTTTTACTCAAATTAGGGTGATGCAAAAATGAGTACACCCCACTGAAAGTCTCTGGAGCAAAGGTAAATTTTAGACTACAAATGTCTAATATTTTTTGTTATATTTTTGTATATTTTTTGTTATATTTTTGTACCCTTAAATTGGGGTATTTTAGTATTTTTTGTTATATTCCTTCTTATTTTATTTATTACCTGTGCTTGTAGATACTGCTGGTGCCAGATTCCACAGCATACTTCAAAGCTCTTGTAGACTCCAAGCTTTGAAAGGTCTGAGCTGTTTTTGTATCGATAGGGCCTTACACAGTATTAGGCAAGTGGTTTTAATGTTATGGCTGATCGGTGTACATCATATCATCTGAGACAGTTATTTGTCATCATGCCCAAACTTAGCAATACATTAAACACCACAAATTGGATGGCAAAATAGACACATCCAATATGCGACCCTATGTCAATGCTTGTATGCGTTATTCTAAGATGCGGTCCCTTATGCAGAATAACGTGTGAGGTCCTTTGTGACTTCTCATTTGCTTTGGGTACGATCAGTCTTGAAGTGAGTTGGCACCATTCTCCAGTCCCTCATCTGGCCAAAAGTGTTACCTTTTGTTAAGGGAATGCAGCTGATGTCTTGCCCAAACTGGAGTATAAGAAAATAAATATAAAGTATATTAGAGCTTCCAGATACAGTGAAATGGCAATAAGTACACAAAGATTCTGCAAAAAATGTGAAAATTTACAATCTATATAATGTTTAATTTATATCTTATATCTATTATATCTTGTGTTTAATACTCAAAATGTGAATAACCTGCAGGATGCTGCGCTACTCCCAAAAGATGACTGGAAATTGTGGATAGTTTCCTGCAGTATCTGTCTTTCTCTTCCCTGAAATTCATATGATATTATAACAAAACCGTCTATAAACATGGGACCAGATTAGACAACGCTGACTAGCAGTTTTTAAAAAACACTCCTTTCCAGCATTAAGTTCAGAAATGGCTGCCAGAATCTGTTGTCTGGGCCCGTCTGTTTTAATCCCCAGCTCCTGCAGATCTCCATCAGTCAGAGTCAAAAAGGCCTCCATGTCTACCTGTAAATAAAACAATACAGGTAATTTACAGAGATGAAAAAATCACATATGATTTGTGCACAATTTACTGAGTACAGCTCTAAGTCTACTTTGACAAGACTCTACAGGCTACAGGTGTAACTGCCATCTTCATGTTGCTTCACTGAAGTCCTATGTGGTCTGGGATTTGGTTGGGCCATTTAAGGACATTTAGAAAGTTGTTCCAAAGCCACTCCAGGGTTGTCTTGGATATATTCATGTTGTCGTGCTGAAAGGTTAAACCTTGTCTTAAAATCTGAGGCTGTGTCCACTGTGGAGCAAGTTTTCTTTAAGAACCTCTCTGTATTTCGGCTGCTTTCATCCTTCCCTTAATTCTGACCCGTCTTTCCCCTCCTGCCACTGAGAAGTACTCCTGCCAACACCATGCTTCACAATAACAGTGGTATTGCCCAAATATTGAGCAGTGCTTATATTCAGCAGCAGTTTTCATTTAGCTATTCCAACATAAAGCTCTTACTGATGGAGAACTTCTGAGATGGCTGTACTTCCAGCAAGTTCTCCCTTTTCTGCAGAGGACTTCTAAAGCTGTTAAAGTTGTCAGTGGGCTTTTGTTTTCTCTCTGATCAAAGCCATTCTAACCTGGTTACTGAGTTTGGCTGGATATCCTGTTGATTCCAAACATTTTTCCACAATGATAGAACCCACTGTGCTCCTTGGAACATTCAACACCTTAGATATGGTTTATACCTTTACCCTGCTCTATGTCTTGACACAATTTGCTCAGGGTGGTCTATGTATTTTGTAGATAGATGTGTTCATTTCTGAATACTCTGTCTACGTTCATGGTCCACAACCATGTTGGCTTTTGTATGTTAGAGACTGGTAAACTGCAATAGTGTGAATGAGAGTACATTCCTACACACCATAAAGTCTGATCATCTTTATTTGCACTGACCTTCATCAGTGATGCTGCCACTGCTGGAGCCACCACTACTTTTAGAACATGGTTGGGAAGAAGCAGAAGACAGGGTTTCACCAATTAGAGGCTTAGGAGTTGGGGATGGCGATGGAGTCAGGGTAGGGGATGTACTCTTAGATGTGGAGGAATTCCCAGACTGAGGTCTCTTTTTCAGATCAACCTTCTGTGGAGATTGTAGGCTAGTGTTAGGTTAGATTGATGGATGACACTGTAATTATGCGAATACATTTGACTTGAATGACACGTCATTAGTTTGCACGATCCATCGATTGCCGTGGGCGGGCCATTGTTGAGATTAGCGGAGAACGATAAAATTGCGAGAGATTCGATTGGCTCGCTATGGGCGCGGCCATCATTGTCTGTCCATCTTTTCAGCGCAGGGATTGGGGAAGAAAGATGTAACGGGCCGATGTGATTGGGCGAGAAAGATTTCCCGGGTGAGCTGTGATTGGCCGGCTGACCCAGACTATCATTCTTCAGGTAGCACCACTGGCCCATGGGAGCCTTAGGGGGAGCCTACAAATAAATAAGTGATGACAAATCAGTTTTGCGCTGTGAATTGAAATGAACACAACACCAACATGCTGCTGGCTGCAATCAGTGATCGTTTTTGGTTTCCGTTGAGGAAGCGTTCCCGGCCGTTATTAACTGAGCGATTTGGTGAACTCCTTGCCAGTTCTGCGGGCAATCCAATAAAGTCACGTTCCCATACTGGGAGTCAAACCCAGGCCACCGGGGTGAAAACCAGGAATCCTGGCCGCTAGACCATAGGGGAGGGCTCCCCAGGAGAGTTGAGATCGGCATTTTACTCGACCACCAAGCAGTTTGAGCTCCAGCGCGGTATCATCCAGAGCTTTGTATGGGAACCTTGCATTGCAGAGCACAAAATCGGCCAGCGCTGACCGAACATCCAGCTACTCGAGCTGGCAATCCAGCGGAAGATCAGCCGCTAGACAGAGCGTGGGCTGGTGTTCCTGGTGCAGAAAGCCAGCATACCTCCCAGTACAGGACTCTCCGCATTTCAGGGATTGTGGGAGGTGTTACTCTGCCAGCAATTCGGCAGCTGGAGTTTGTGGCACACCTCTGGGCTCTTAAAAGGTAGCCGAGCCAGCCAGGAGTCGAACCTAGAATCTTCTGATCCGTAGTCAGACGCGTTATCCATTGCGCCACTGGCCCATATGAGCTTTAAGGGGGGCGGGGTCCTACCTGTTTATGCTTTTCAAGTGACAAACAGCCAGCAGTCAAAAGCCATGCCTAGCGTTCAACGGTGATGTGGAAAAGCCAATGCCGTGACCCGGATTCGAACCGGGGTTGCTGAAGCCACAATGCAAAGTACTAACCACTATACGATCACGGCATCCCACGCACCTGGGCCAGCAGGTAAAAGGAGCTGCTACATCTTGTGATATGCGTTCTGGCGCCCCTCTGGCCTGTGTATACATAATTTATATTAATGTTTTGTTTGCTGATGTAAACGATTGTGATTATATTTAGTTAGTTAGTTAGTCTCTAAACTCAAATTCAGTTTCTTCTGTACATATTTGACATACACTATTTTTTGGTTTGTATAACTGTATATATAATCAGAAAGAGGACATTCTTTAAAAAAGAGAGATTTGATTTGAAACCTGAACTGCTATCAGGTCCATGCTGAACACCTTCTGACCAATCCAAATCAAGTATAAATTTTAATCTCAATACTGCACATAATTATCAAATAAAAGTCTATCCAGCTGTTATCCAAAAGTCTGAAATAATGTTTCTCTTAAGTGTCTTAATTCAAATCCATATTTTGGTGTGATTTATACACATGGGTTTGTCCATTCTGACTTTTGGACGCTTTATTATGTCCATTTTATGATGAAACAGGAAAAGACTTTGAAAATCATCTGTCATTTTCTGATCATGTTAAATATCAACACAACTAGACTGAAATATACAGGTAAGATATGCAACTAATTGTAACATGAACAGAGCAAGATATAAACTGATATCTACTGGTTTCCTGTCAGGGTTGTGGACTGTTTTCTGCCCACTAGAGGCCCCCACTGCCTTTTTGTTGGTGTCCAGTCTCTGTCATTATGTCTAATAGGTGTCTCCTGTGCTTTGTTTAGGTTTGTGTATTTAAGTCACCCTTTTCCTCCACAAATACTTTGCTTAGTGTTTCCTGTACCTTGATTAAGTCTAGGTCAGCCGTGTGCTCTGTTTTATGGCCTTGTCCTTAAAAGACTTTGTGCATCTGGTATAGTTCTTTGTTTTGATTGATTGACAAGTGCTCTTTTGAACGCCTTATGGATTTATTTTGTGGACTAATTAGAATGACTTTTTGGAAGTATTGACTTTGTTTTTTGATTAGACTCCTGTGAACCTTTTGTATGCTTTTGGATTAACCTTGTGGATTTTGGGGATTTATTCTTTGGAACTACTGTCAAGTCTTTTGAGCTGACTTGTTGGATTTGTTTTGTGGATTATTTGACCTGCATTATTATCTAATTAAAGATAAGTAAACATTTCTCCAGAACTGTGATCTGGTTATCTGCATTTCTGTTCAGCCCCCTTTGATTGTGTTCAAGTTTTCTCACTAGTCCTGCCCTCAGTCGCTGCCATAACCCTATGTTCCTTCATTGGACCACTTTTGATAGATACTGACTACTGCAGACTGGGAACATGCCCCAACAGCTGCAGTTTTGGAGATGCTCTGATCCAGTCGTATAGCCATCACAATTTGGCCCTTCTCCATACGCTCGCCCATTTTTTCTGCATCTAACACATCAGCTTTGAGGACAAAATTGTTTACTTGCTGTCTAATCCCACCCCCTAACAGGTGCCATGATGGTGTACAGAGGGGATGGACTCCTCACAGGGGGTGGGACTAGGTGATTCCCCTCACTCTCACTCATACTGACTTATATAATAGATATATAAATAAAAAAGGTCTGTCTCTAAATATCTGAGCTTTTCTTTCTTATTAATTCTTATTTTTACACATACACACTGTTTGCACAGTAAAGTGTGTATATACACACATACACTACCGGTCAAAAGTTTTAGAACACCCCAATTTTTCCAGTTATTTATTGCAATTCAAGTCGTTCAAGTCCAATGAATAGCTTGAAATGGTACAAAGGTAAGTGGTGAACTGCCAGAGGTTAAAAAAAAGGTAAGGTTACCCAAAACTGAAAAATAATGTACATTTCAGAATTATACAAAAAGGCCTTTTTCAGGGAACACAAAATGGGTTAACAATTTAAAGCTGTTCTGCAGCAATGGAGGTTGATCAAGCCTTGAAAGCTGGTGCTACTAATTCCTACAGGTCTTCCAGCTTTTCTGGATTACTTACAATCCCCTCTGTCTGCATAAAAGCAGCGTTTTTAACAACGGAAGAGAGACAGACCATCATAACACTTAAAAATGTAGGTCTTTCCTACAGAGAAATTGCAAAGAAAGTCAAGGTGTCAGTGAGTACAGTTTCCTTCACCATCAAAAGGCACTCAGAAACTGGGGCAAACTCTGACAGGAAGAGGTCTGGCAGACCCAAAGCCACAACTGAATCAGAGGACAAATTTCTGAGAGTTAACAGCTTGCGTGATAGGCAGCTCACAGGACAACAGCTTCAAGCACAGCTTGATAGTGGTCGTAGTAAGCAAGTCTCAGTTTCAACTGTGAAGAGAAGACTTTGAGCTGCAGGTTTGACAGGACGAGTTGCAGCAAGAAAGCCATTACTAAGACATCAGAATAAGACAAAGAGGCTTGCCTGGGCCATGAAACACCGCCATTGGACTACTGAAGACTGGAAGAAGGTATTATGGACTGATGAATCAAAAATTTGAAATCTTCAGTTCATCACGCAGGATCTTTGTACGCCGTCGAAAGGATGGTTCCACAGTGTGTGGCATCAACTGTCAAACATGGAGGAGGAAGTGTGATGGTCTGGGGCTGTTTTGCTGGATCCAGGGTTGGTGACTTGTACAGAGTGAGAGGCACCCTGAACCAAAACGGCTACCACAGCATTCTGCAGCGCCATGCAATACCCTCTGGTATGCACCTAGTTGGTCAGGGGTTCATCCTACAGCAAGATAATGACCCAAAACATAAGTCCAAGCTATGCCAGAACTACCTCAGGAAAAAAGAACAAGATGGTAAGCTTGAAAACATGGAGTGGCCAGCACAGTCTCCAGACTTAAACCCCATGGAGCTGGTTTGGGATGAACTGGACAGAAGAGTGAAAGCAAAGCAACCTACAAGTACCACACATTTATGGAAACTTCTGCAACAGATTTGGGAAGAACTTTCTGAAGAATATTTGATTTCTATTGTAGAAAGAATGCCACGAGTGTGTTCAGCTGTTAGATCTGCCAAAGGTGGCTACTTCGATGAGTCAAAAGTTTAGAATACCTTTTGGTCTAGAAATTGATTCCATGATTTCTTTTTTAACTCCAATTGCTTATTTGTACTATGCTTTCATTTCAGAGTGCAATGAGACATTAAACTGAATAATTTTCAATAAAAAACTGGAAAAATTGGAGTGATGATGTACTTCATAGTACAAATAAGCAATTGGAGTTAAAAAAGAAATCATGGAATCAATTTATAGACCAAAAGGTATTCTAAACTTTTTTTCCTGAGGTAGTTCTGGCATAGCTTGGACTTATGTTTTGGGTCATTATCTTGCTGTAGGATGAACCCCTGACCAACTAGATGCATACCAGAGGGTATTGCATGGCGCTGCAGAATGCTGTGGTAGCCATTTTGGTTCAGGGTCCCTCTCACTCTGTACAAGTCACCAACCTGAGAGTGAGGGGAATCACCTAGTCCCACCCCCTGTGAGGAGTCCATCCCCTCTCAGGACCCCATCCCCTGTGAGGAGTCCATATCCTCTCAGGACCCCATCCCCTTTGAGGAGTCCATCCCCTCTCAGGACCCCATCCCCTTTGAGGAGGCCACCACTTTCAGGGACTCCACAGCCTTCAACAGTTCCTTTGCCCCAGCCTTATTTCAATATCGACATCCACAACATTGTGGCTGGTATGTACTATGCTCCTGCCACAATGATAACTCCTGTCCCACGCCAGGGCATAAGGAGGAGGCGGGACGAAGAGGATGGCAATCAAGAAGCCCCTCTGAGTAGACGGCATCCTGTGGATCCTGATGGGGAGGTGGAGTTCATCAGAACGCCTGTCCTAGTCCCCACTTGGGTAGTTAGTATTTTTGTGAACGAGATGTAACTTTAAAAAGCTCAGTCTTCACCTCATGTTCATCCCCTCGTATTCATGATGTAAGGTATGTATCTGTGGTAAGTATGTGTGGTAAGTATTTCACCCCTAGATTTCAGCATTAGTCTCATCTCTATCATAATCTATAAATGTAAACCATTTTAATGATTGTAGAATTGTAGAAAATGTCTGCTGGTTTTTACATTTAGTTTTTGTTAAATGTATAGGATCTTTAGATTATTAATGTTTTTTTATTTCCTGTGTATTAGTCTAATTTACATTAATAATATAATTATATTAATATAATTTGCATTGTTGTTGATTTATGCATTTCTGTAAATATTTATATATTACATTTTTAAGATTAAGATTTTTTTCAATAAGTTATAAAAATGTAGTGTACTCCCACCCCCCGAATCCCCCCCATTCCCTTCTAAACCCCCTAAACACCCCCACCCCCAAGTTTAGAGTTTATTAAGATTTCATTTATTAAACATTAATGTTACATACAGTAAGCATTTCATAAAAATGTCACATCAACCTTTTTAAGAATCACTTCATTAAACAACAATCAGTTTTTAAATTCATTCATAGTCTCAGATTATGTCTGGCATACACTTATTTATTTTAGAAATAATTATTATTAATATTAACGTATAATAAATGCTACTAAAATAATGCTAAAGTGATCGTACTAAAATGTTTTAAAATAATGCACACATTTCAATTAGATTCAAGCATTTTGTTGTGGTATAAAATACGTTAATATCTGTAATAAGTTTAAAGTTCATCATTGCTTGTAAATAGTTATAAATAGTTAATAAATTATTTTTTTGTTCAATACTCATGTGTCTCCAGTGTCTTTTTTTTTTTATAACACATCATAAGCATTTCTCATTTATTTCTCATATAATTGCACTGTAGAAATTCTCCATCTGCTGGAACTTTGGTGTTCAGAAGTAATTCCACTGTTTTCCTCTCACAAGCAAATACTTTCTAGCCAACAGTCTAAACCTGTTAAATCTGTAGAACTAATGATCTGGTGTTGTTGTAATGCCAAATAAACTGATAACAAGTGAAGCTCAAGATGTGATTTTAATTGTACATGTTCAAGTTCATTCACAAAGGTGATTGCAGCATGTTGGTCAAGTGATCAGTTCATAGATGAGACTTAGGAACTAACGCACCATGAGGAAGAAACTTCAGAGTTCAAAGCAGCATCAGCTCTAAATATGGAGGAAAAGCTGTCAGAGAGATGTTGTGGTCAGATAGACACCAGGGTTTGGATAACAAGTTTGGATTTCCTTTCTGCAACATTTAATAATTAACCACAACACTTATTTTTTCTTTCACACAGATTTTGTTTTAGATTATGTGTTATTTTTATTTTAGATTATACATTATTAAAAACAAACTGGTCCATCTGTGGTGAAAAACACTGGCAGCTGTGGTTGCTAGAACTTTCCAAAAATGATTGTTACTGTTTATATATATATACAGTATGTCACTCATGGGATCAATAAAGTCTATCTATCCATCGATCAATCGTCAATGTGTGAATATACTTTGCCAGCTCTTCTGACAGCTCTTCCACATTCTGCTCAGTATTCATTCATTTTGTTGCTTTTAACTGATCTACATGCTTTTTGAAGGACTTGCCCTTTCCCCAGACCACGTAAGTAACTGGACCTAATGGCCTTCCACTTCTCTTCCCTTCCCCTGAACTGCTTCACATGTACCTTCTGCTGTGGATAAAATACTCTCACATGAACTGAACTTCTTATTTGCGTTTGCTGCTTTTCCTGCATTTGAGAAGAGAACTGTGGCTGTATCTGTGATAGCCTTCTTCTAATTTTTCTTTTCAGAAACAATTCAGATGGAAGTATTTCTGTCACAGAAAAAAAATCTGTCAATGCAATGTGGAAGTGTGATGCCTAATTGTTTTTGCTTGTCCAATGACTGCTTAAAGGTTTACAAATTGAGGTCCATTAGCCGAAACAATTACCTTCAGTAATCTATAGCTGGCAAACATACTACACATCACCTCAACTGTTGCTTTAGCAGTAGTAGTAGTCATTAGTGTGATTTCTTTGACATAAAAGTCTCTGAGCGTTTTCAAAATGTCAGCTAGTAGTGTTTCAGACGGTCTTTTTGGTGCCAATAAATCTGTGAGGAATGAAATGGTCTTTGCACCTACCATAGACAGAAAAAGTGTTGTGTGTTGTTTGCTTTCTTCGATTCCGCTGGCTTATTGTGCGAAGTGCTCTTCATAGCCTCTACAAAACACAGGCCCGATTCTGTGCTGAACACCGCCATCATCTCTCTCTCACTTTAACATTCACTTTTCAGCCTGGTGCTTCGTTGCCAAATTATTGTCACTGGGCGGACACCTGCCCAATGACAATTCCACTGTCCGATTGTCCAATTATTACAAATTTGCTCCCAGTTTCGAAACCATTTTAGCCTCCAACGTTTGCCACTGGTTTCACCTATTAATTGTAGTCCTATATCCCCCTGGATCCAATAATTATTATTTTTTCTGATTATGTGAATTCTTCTTCTATAGTTGGTCAGTCTAATCATTAGGATGTCCTTATAATTGTGGCTTGATCTTGATCAAAAGTGTATTGAGTACAAATATGTGCACTGTGTATACATAATTTATATTAATGTTTTGTTTGCTGATATAAACGATTGTGATTATAGTTAGTTAGTTAGTTAGTTAGTTAGTTAGTTAGTTAGTTAGTTTCTAAATTCTGATTCAAACTTTCTTCTGTACATAATTGACATACACTTTATAATTATGTATTGAGGTTTTTTTGGTTTGTATAACTCTGATTGTGGGGAAAAAATGTTGTTTCTATTCTCCTGTATCTTTATCCTTTTATTATTATAAAAGTTCAATAAACAGATTAAGCAAAAAAGAAAGAAAGAATGAAAATGACTGAAATAAATGAAAGTTTCATAGTGTTATTGGAGTCTCCCTCCCTATATGGTAAACATTCTCCTTACAGAAAGCTTCAGCATTACAGTAGTTCTATATATTCAGTATTTCTTTACGTCACTGCATTTAAACATTACATTACATTACATTACATTACATTAAAAAAGAGATTTGATTTGAAACCTGAACTGCTATCAGGTCCATGCTGAACACCTTCTGACCAATCCAAATCAATAAATTTTAATCTCAATACTGCACATAATTATCAAATAAAAGTCTATCAGGCTGTTATCCAAAAGTCTGAAATAATGTTTCTCTTAAGTGTTTTAATTAAAATGTACATTGTGGTGTAATTTATACACATTGATTTGTCCATTATGACTTTTATTACATCCATTTTATGATGAAAAAGGAATATAAACTGATATCTACTGTTTTCCTGTCAGGGTTGTGGACTGTTTCCTGGTCACTAGAGGCCCCCACTGCCTTTTTGTTGGTGTCCGGTCTCTGTCATTATGTCTAATAGGTGTCTCCTGTGCTTTGTTTAGGTTTGTGTATTTAAGTCACAGGGACCTTCAAAGATGATGAAAATACCCAGATCTGTGCCTCAGCAGAATCTTGCCTCTTAGGTCTACAAACTATGATGTGTTTTTGTTATGACTGTTAATGAAGTTTTAGAAAAATCTCAAGTGTGATCAGTGGAAATCACATGGACCTAAGCTATAATTTTAGCACCACAGATAATTAACTTTCTTTAATTAAATTATCTACTGAAATGTGTTATTCCAAAACCTCATGAAAACCTGTTTATGAGTTCAATCCATTTTAGAGTATGACTGTAATGTTATAAAATGAGTGAAAAATCAAGGGGTCTGTTTACTTTCTGACTGCACTGTACCTTTATATTATAATGGTAAGCCAGTCATTGACAGCTGCAGAATGCTCAATAATCCTCCAACATCCAGTCACCATTTAAAACTTGACACTCGAGGCCACAACACAGTGATGGGCATCAAATTCCACCGAGTCTGAACAATGCACCAGGCAGAAAAGTCACTGTTCATTCCATTTGCCATTTATGATACAGATATGAGTTTAACAGGAAGCTAAAGAAATGAGTTCATTCATTCATTATGAAATACTGGCTACACTCTTTAATTAAAAGAATCACACAAGAATTTGTTCGCATTTTGCACCATGACACTGATAGTCCAATTGACACTGACATATTGACAACCATTGATATATTTTAATACTTTTCAGCTAAAAGTTCTGACATCTGATGTAAAAATGAGAAATTAGCAATTAGGGTCATTAGTATCATATTTGTCTTCAAAGTAATTAACTGATCATTTTTTGAATATGACTAATATCCTGACTTTAGACATAATTCAGTGACTTGTATATCTGTAAATGTATTAGTGTACATGTCTGCTTTGTTCATTGCACTAAAACAACTATTTGATGAAAAAATGGATATGACTTTATACTTTTTTTTTTAATCATATTACTTTCATGCAAATGTCACAGTTCTCTGAACACCTATAGTGCTAAAGGCAGCTACAAACTATTCATCCATTCATCAACTAATGTTTAGCTTGGTTTATCACCAGTCTTCTATCATGTCTTCTTTTACATTTAGTTCAATCTACAAGCAACAACACTCTATTCACCCTTAGAATTTAAGACACTGGGAACAGGAAAGTCACTCACACATGACATTTTGAACACATCATCTCACACCTCATATCAACCGTATAGTTTATAGGCTACCAGTTTATAAAAATAAGTAAAAATTTTGCATTTAGTTTTATAAAAATGAAAATGGATCAGTTGGTTATAACCCTATGTGTCTTTATATACAATTCTCCTGATGTGAAGGAAAACTCGCATGAACCAGTTAGTTAAATGCTTAGCTAGCCAGGCTGCAAATATAAACATGTAAAGTAATAAGACACAGACCACACAACATTTCGGTCACAACCTTACAAGGAGCACATTCTCAGCAGCTACTACTGAACTAATAGAGGTGTAGATGACATTTATAGGTACTGATATTCATACCTCTGGAGGAAACAAGGCACTGCTCATCATCTGGCCGGTTGCAACCCCTAATAACACAGTGGGGATGTTTGTACATAGCAGGGACTGGGAGGAGGAATGGAGAGAAACGTCAAACAGTTACAAAACATATACTTATACTTTTTGTTATGGTGTTTTTTGGAGAATTTATTTAATTTCAGAATAAGGGTGTAACCTATCAAAAAACAAGGAAACAGTTTTGAATACTTTCTGCAATATATCACCTAATGTCCCATTTTATATACATATTACAGATGCAGCTCCACAATACGTGTTTTTTTCCCCATTCAAGATCGGATGCTTCCCAGATGGGGAGAGTAAGCATGAGACTTGTGCAGAGTTCTTTTCACATTTCTCCTTTCTCTCTTCTGTCTCCACAGTAACCTTTGCACTCATTCACTGTAACACTAATTTAGGGACACAAATAGCAGAGACCATGGATATGACTAAGCAAGCCTATTATGTCAAACCATAATAAAACAACTCACACTGAAGGAGCCTGTTTGAAGGTACATTACCCTCCATTAGAATTCAGCTTGCATTTAGAAGGTGTTATGGCTAGCTCAGCAGTGAAAGACCTGGGTGTAATATTAGACAGCAAATTGTCCTTTAAAAATCATATTTCCAGTATTACTAAAACAGCCTTCCACCTTAGAAATATTGCCAAGCTTAGGAACATTTTATCTGTATCTGATGCAGAAAAGCTAGTTCATGCATTCATGACCTCCAGACTGGACGACTGTAATGCATTACTAGGTGGTTGTCCTGCATCTTCAATAAACAAGCTACAGTTAGTCCAGAATGCAGCCTCCAGAGTTCTGATCAGATCAAGAAAATATGATCATATAACCCCAATTTTATTATCCCTGCACCTGTTAAGTCTAGAATTGATTATAAACTAGCAGTACTTACATACAAGGCTCTAAATGGTTTAGCTCCCACGTATCTAACCAGTCTTCTGACACACTACAATCCTCCACGCTCTTCAAGATCACAAAACTCCGGACTTCTGGTAGTTCCCAGAATATTACAGTCTACAAAAGGAGGTAGAGCCTTTTCGTATTTAGCTCCCAAATTTTGGAATAGTCTTCCTGACAGTGTTCAGGGCTCAGACACATTCTCCCAGTTTACAATTAGATTAAAGACATATCTCTTTAGCCTGGCATACACATAACACACCCAATAACCTTGTACTGCAGTACATCTGATCAAATGCACATTATCATCTAGTTCTGCTAATATTATGAATGCTAATTCCTTTCCACCTGTTCCTTTTCCTACCCAAGGCATCTGGAGATTGTGCCAGCTCCAGTAGACAGAGGCCAACCCTGTGAGGATCCTGAGGCATTCCACCCCACTCAAAGGACACATTCATGAAGATTATGAAGAAGGGAAGCATCTTTCCTTCTAGCTGGTCACCAGATTTCCCTGTAAGCCAGTCGTTTGTATGCAGTGTTTTGACTTTGGCTCCCAGACAGTGTGGTGTAAATATATCATGGCCTTTTTCTAGTCAAATAAGGATGTGGAGACACACTGGTGGATCAGAGAAATATAATATCTGCATTGTATTATTTATTTATTTGATCTGATTTGAAGTAGTATTATAACAAGCGATTAATTATATATAATATTTATATAATAATTAAATAATTATATATAATAATTATATATATTAATAATTATTTTGAAATAATTATTTTATGAGTATTGTTCATTTCCATCAATCTAACCTAACACTAGCCTACAATCTCCACAGAAGGTTGATCTGAAAAAGAGACCTCAGTCTGGGAATTCCTCCACATCTAAGAGTACATCCCCTACCCTGACTCCATCGCCATCCCCAACTCCTAAGCCTCTAATTGGTGAAACCCTGTCTTCTGCTTCTTCCCAACCATGTTCTAAAAGTAGTGGTGGCTCCAGCAGTGGCAGCATCACTGATGAAGGTCAGTGCAAATAAAGATGATCAGACTTTATGGTGTGTAGGAATGTACTCTCATTCACACTATTGCAGTTTACCAGTCTCTAACATACAAAAGCCAACATGGTTGTGGACCATGAACGTAGACACGGTATTCAGAAATGAACACATCTATCTACAAAATACATAGGCCACCCTGAGCAAATTGTGTCAAGACATAGAGCAGGGTAAAGGTATAAACCATATCTAAGGTGTTGAATGTTCCAAGGAGCACAGTGGGTTCTATCATTGTGGAAAAATGTTTGGAATCAACAGGATATCCAGCCAAACTCAGTAACCAGGTTAGAATGGCTTTGATCAGAGAGAAAACAAAAGCCCACTGACAACTTTAACAGCTTTAGAAGTCCTCTGCAGAAAAGGGAGAACTTGCTGGAAGTACAGCCATCTCAGAAGTTCTCCATCAGTAAGAGCTTTATGTTGGAATAGCTAAATGAAAACTGCTGCTGAATATAAGCACTGCTCAATATTTGGGCAATACCACTGTTATTGTGAAGCATGGTGTTGGCAGGAGTACTTCTCAGTGGCAGGAGGGGAACGACGGGTCAGAATTAAGGGAAGGATGAAAGCAGCCGAAATACAGAGAGGTTCTTAAAGAAAACTTGCTCCACAGTGGACACAGCCTCAGATTTTAAGACAAGGTTTAACCTTTCAGCACGACAACATGAATATATCCAAGATAACCCTGGAGTGGCTTTGGAACAACTTTCTAAATGTCCTTAAATGGCCCAACCAAATCCCAGACCACATAGGACTTCACTGAAGCAACATGAAGATGGCAGTTACACCTGTAGCTTGTAGAGTCTTGTCAAAGGAGACTTAGAGCTGTACTCAGTAAATTGTGCACAAATCATATGTGATTTTTTCCTCTCTGTAAATTACCTGTATTGTTTTATTTACAGGTAGACATGGAGGCCTTTTTGACTCTGACTGATGGAGATCTGCAGGAGCTGGGGATTAAAACAGACGGGCCCAGACAACAGATTCTGGCAGCCATTTCTGAACTTAATGCTGGAAAGGTGTGTTTTTTTTAAAAACTGATAGTCAGCGTTGTCTAATCTGGTCCCATGTTTATAGACGGTTTTGTTATAATATCATATGAATTTCAGGGAAGAGAAAGACAGATACTGCAGGAAACTATCCACAATTTCCAGTCATCTTTTGGGAGTAGCGCAGCATCCTGCAGGTTATTCACATTTTGAGTATTAAACACAAGATATAATAGATATAAGATATAAATTAAACATTATATAGATTGTAAATTTTCACATTTTTTGCAGAATCTTTGTGTACTTATTGCCATTTCACTGTATCTGGAAGCTCTAATATACTTTATATTTATTTTCTTATACTCCAGTTTGGGCAAGACATCAGCTGCATTCCCTTAACAAAAGGTAACACTTTTGGCCAGATGAGGGACTGGAGAATGGTGCCAACTCACTTCAAGACTGATCGTACCCAAAGCAAATGAGAAGTCACAAAGGACCTCACACGTTATTCTGCATAAGGGACCGCATCTTAGAATAATGCATACAAGCATTGACATAGGGTCGCATATTAGATGTGTCTATTTTGCCATCCAATTTGTGGTGTTTAATGTATTGCTAAGTTTGGGCATGATGACAAATAACTGTCTCAGATGATATGATGTACACTGATCAGCCATAACATTAAAACCACTTGCCTAATACTGTGTAAGACCCTATCGATACAAAAACAGCTCAGACCTTTCAAAGCTTGGAGTCTACAAGAGCTTTGAAGTATGCTGTGGTATCTGGCACCAGCAGTATCTACAAGCACAGGTAATAAATAAAATAAGAAGGAATATAACAAAAAATACTAAAATACCCCAATTTAAGGGTACAAAAATATAACAAAAAATATTAGACATTTGTAGTCTAAAATTTAGCTTTGCTCCACAGACTTTCAGTGGGGTGTACTCATTTTTGCATCACCCTAATTTGAGTAAAACTGAAAATTTTGTTCTCTAAGTTATATTATTAACCTTACTTTCATGTTATAAAAGTTCAGATGTTATGATTAGTCCCGACTGACCTTTCTGACCTGCTTTCCTTTCTCGAATTTGCTAGAAACATCGACGTTAGACGTGGTTCAAGATGTTTTTATGTGTAATGTTGGTATTTGCAATATTTTGTTGTGCAGTGAGAAGTAAGGTCCAACTGCCAGCATGAGGAAGTGGACCAAAAATGTCCTCCAAGAAATGTGATCTCAAGGTGATCTTGCATGTCTAAAAGCTATACAGATGCCATTGATGGTAGACGATTATAATGAGCTAGCTCTTGACAGTTGTTGGTTTTATACTGCACTTTCTCAGGTTGTGCTCTATTTTGGTTTATAATGTTAATTTCCAACTATCATTGCCCTACCTGCTGCTGACTACCAGGATCAGGTGTGTATATTTCAATTAAAAATCCACTTTTGAAACTTTTGATATTTCTTCTTAAAGAGTAACCTTGAGAGTTCAGAGTAACTGCATTATAAATGATGTGCTACAGTGGTGTGATTTGGTGTAAACTGTAAATCCACATTTTCAGTCCTCTACAATTTAGATTTTCAGATTTTTATCTCAAGATTTCAGACTTTTTATACACAACTGTGCTCTGGATGCTTAAATGTAAATGTGCAATTCCCCAAATGTTACAGATTTTTCTACATTTTGGAAACAAACTTTCCAAGACTATAAATATCTGAATTTTGTTGGATGTTATTTGTCATTTTTCACATTTTAGTAAACCTTATAAAGTTTCTGAAGTTCTTTAAAAAGGATTTGTATATGAGTGAAAAGTTCATTTAGTGTTGTGTTGCTTTTTAAAGGAAAATTATATAGACATACTGATGACTAAAAATAATCAGAATGAGACGGTAATAGGAGCAAATGAAAACATTTATTAAAGTAAACTATATAAACACTATACAACTATAAGTTTATTTACAACAATATTATTTGCAGCTACTATTTATACTAATTACTATTAGCAGTTATCTATATAGACAAGGATAGAGGGATAGATTGATAAGGGACGCTCTATGAGGGATGAGGGATATTAAAACTACTCCTTGGGTGCTGGGTTCACTCTACAGACCTGAAGGGAAGAAAAGAGTATACTTTAATATTAAGTTCATCAAAAATAAGAATAAAATTTATTTCTACTTACGTGTGGAGAGCTTGAGCAATGTATAGAAAAGAAGTGAGGGAAAAGAAATGGAACAGAAGGAAGAAAAGAGGAATTTGGTAGAAGGAAGGACATTGCTCAGAGCTTCCACAAAATGTCCATCATCTTCTGGACACTCTGTCTGAGGAAAGGTCTCAGTTTGTTGGCTAAGGCTGCTGGGTCTTGGTAGAACTCCGGGGGCTGAGTAAACAGCACTTCAGCGAGATCTGTAAGCTGATCCTATAGACAAATTACATCACTGTCACAATCCAACATAGTGTCACTGAGTTTAGGATACAATACTGAGAATTTGTGGATCACAGCATCAGAAGATATTAGACACTTACAATAAGCACTTTAAAGTAGGTCCTTGCTGCAGGCTTCCACACGTCTACCTCCCACATGCTGATGAGCGCAAACAGGCGCTCCAAGAATCCTCCCTTAAGCTTTAGGAAAGAAAGACGACAAGCTCCATTAATATCATGTCATATCAGGGTTAACAACATGGAAAAATAAAATGAGATGAAATAAACCATGTTCTGAAACTACATTCAAGCATGGCTTTTAAATCTCCTGATAAGACTCTTACTGTCTCAGGTATTGAGCTGTTTGTAAAATAGCCGAATAGAAGCAGCTCGAAAAAGATGTCCACGAAGTTGTAGTGGTAGACCTGCACAGAAGAGAAAAGTTACAAGAAGAAATTAGCTTTACATAATGGAGTCCTGTTTTCTATCACATCAAAATCTTTTAGATTTAAACATTTGTCATGTTACACAAGCATTTATAAGCTTACATAGGACCCGGAGAGCTCTGCTGCAATCGAGTCCTGATAAGAAGGAGTCTTCAGGAAACGAATCAGAGCCTCGTAGTCCAGCTGTACACGACCTGCATCCTGTTAAAGCAAACAAACAAAATAATCACTTTGGCTTCAGTTTTTTTAACGTGGAAACTCATTTTAAACCCTAAAATGAAGCAGTATGTAAGCCTCAGCATGTCCAGTACTTTACTAAAGATACACAGATGATGTATGACATGGGCCAAATGTCCAACTACTGCATATCCCAGAGCCCTCTTCATTATGTACATTTTATTTTAATATTTATCCTAAGAATGTACTTTTTTTTAGCAGGCTGTGATTGTTATAAAATTAGCTTTTGATGCTTGTTTTTTTAATTATTATTCCTTAATTACTCATATTACTCATGAATCTGAATATAAGACAGCACATAATATAAGTTAAAGCAGAGTGAACTTCCCCTGAGCAAAAACAGCAGTTAAACAAAGGTTTTACTCACAGCGAACGCCTCACGGAGAGCATGCAGCTTCAGGCCGATATCAGTTACCCCTCTCTCTGTAAGATGGTCCCTAAGAAACAAAAGATTTACATGCTTAGTGTATTAAACATACATTACTCCTTTATACCATTAAACTGTGAAGAGAAGCGTACCAAGTAAAGGACACCTCCATCTCCTCTTGGCTAAGGCTCTCCTCACTCTCCTGCAAGACACATTAGCAATAAATCATTAAAACTCACACAGTAAATGTTACAGCCTCCCATTCAGGGGAATAGCAGCATCTGTAGATACACATCAGGTCTGAAACACAGAATTACCTCAGAGTCGTACTGTTCCTCTGAATCACTGTGGGGAGAGTCAACCTGCTCCTGCTCCCAGGTGGAGGTGTTCACCTGACCATCTTTAGCCACATGCAGGAACGTGCAGGACACCTTTTTAAAGGTTTGCTGTTAAATTAAAAAAATATATAAAAACACTGCAGACCCATATGTGTACAAAATTCCAAGAGTTACTATCTACAATAAAGACTTCATGACATTGCAATAAATTTACCACATAATCCTCAAGTGGCTCCATGATGGTTTCCACCCGGTTACAGGAAAGGAGCTCTGTAACCTTCCCATATTCAGCCTTAAGAGAACAATTTGAAGTGAACACAATTAGTCACTGCAACTAACAAAAGTTTTGTGACGCCACAACAGATAATCCCTCACCTGTATGACAGTGAAATGGTCCTCGATGGTGGTCTGATAAGGGAATCCCTGCAAATGACAATTAGCTGAAACTCAAGATCTACTTCTCAAAAGTGTTCATCTAATAATCATTAATATCAATTCTCTTCATCAGAGTAACAAAGATGGTGATTACCAGCTGGTCAAAGTAGCGCGTCTTGGTGGTTTTAAACCAGCAAAACCACTCTCAGGACCCCTTATCATCCCGAGGAAGTATCCTTTAACGTCCACTGCCTAGAAATAGAGAAACTAAACATTAGAACTTGTAAAGAAGGATGTGTGTGTGTTTGTATCTCAGCTGCAGCACTGTACAATACCCCAGACTGGGAGTTGGAGGAGTCTGCAGTGTTGTACTCAACATTACAGCAGGTGCTGTTCAGCTCACCAGCACTGAGGGGCTGTGAAAAGTAGAAGATGAGGATCATCAGTGTTTTTTATCATAGCAGTTTCACACTAACACTTTCAAACATTCAGTCACTTGTACAATCCAGAGATCAGATTTAGTAAATAAATGACAGGTTTGGTTACCAGAACAACAGCTGAAGATGTGGAGTGAGTTTCTGTGGGTAGCTGCAGCAGGATTGGCTCAACAACCTTAAGACACACACAGACACACACAGACACACACAGACACACTTAGACACACTTAGACAAAAGCAGCTTACACGTTTCAAATGTAGTTAAAATATTTTACTGACACATACCTGGAGGACTGAGGGAGGATCTGACGATTCTCCCAGCAAATCCACAGCTTCTGCAATAAATTAGTTTCATGTAAGTTTAATTACAACTAATATTTTCTGTTAAATGTAAAATTTAAAGATGCCAAATTTATAAGGTAGTAGAGAGAGAGAGAGCTTGTAAATTTTTCTCTCCTTTCTTTCTAATGCTTAAAAGTTAATAAACCTGTGAGTTAGTTAGCTAGTTAATTTGTGAAGAAACAGACTAATTGTAGCATTAGTAGCTTGTGTAAATTCACTGTACATGTGACTGATTAAATTCTCTAAATCCTCAAGTCCAGGCATCCTGATGAACTCCACCTCCCCATCAGGATCCACACGCTGCCGTCTACTCAGAGGGGCTTCTTGATTGCCATCCTCTTCGTCCCGCCTCCTCCTTATGCCCTGGCGTGGGACAGGAGTTATCATTGTGGCAGGAGCATAGTACATACCAGCCACAATGTTGTGGATGTCGATATTGAAATAAGGCTGGGGCAAAGGAACTGTTGAAGGCTGTGGACTCCCTGAAGGTGGTGGCCTCCTCAAAGGGGATGGGGTTTTATTTTAATAGCACTGTGTATGTTTTATACAGCAGGAAAGCCTCACCATCAAAACAAGAAGTATTTACACAAGTTATATTACTGTAATCTTCCTATAACACTGCATTAAAAACTCAGTATTTACATTTTAGCTGCATTTATAGGTGTTATACAGGGCTCTTCCAGTATCACGGCTTCACTGTTAGTCACACTGTGCACTTATTTCAATGCTTAAAAATATCTTCCCCCAAAAAATGCAGATTAAAATACATTTCTATTACAGTCTATTACTTTAGCACTTTCTTACTCCAGTAGTTCACATCCCCTTTGAGTCCAATTGTGTCTCCTCTCAAAAATTCGCCCTTTATCGTAAATTACACTACTCCTAACTATTTTATTCACGACAGCTAGAAACAAAACCTTGCTGAACAGAATTGAAACAAACAGCTTGATATTTTTGCCTAAGCTGCACTCTACATTGCCACACTAGCTCCATTTATTTGTACCGATTGGTTTTGTTCAGCTAGCTGCCTTTCCTCACAGCCCCTTTCTCTCTCCGCTTTAACAACTCGACAAACACGGACAATGAAAAATCCTTAAAATAATAAGTTACTTCATGTTATTGTAAGTATTTTAACTTATTCTATTCACTCCATCAAAAAAAACTATGAACACTGAAAAACAATTACTTAGCTACATGCTAACTAGCCGTCTAGCTAATCTTTGCTAATACTCCTCGGCTTGACTTAGTAAACTTTAGCAAACGTTAAGTAAACATTGGGACTTTTATGAAAAGCTGATGTTAACATATCTGAAAACATCAACACTGTTTTCTTCTTCCCTGCTCGTTTCACTGGAGTCTGCCATTTTGTCCGCTAGCTTTAGCATACTGATCGGGTACGTAAAGCGATTAGCCGAATAAAGATTAGCCGAACAGAATTTCTCAAAACCATCTAATCATATAAAACGATATTCCTGATTGCGGTTTTTTGTAATAACGCGGTGTTTAAAAGACTTTATACTTAAGTGAAAAAGAGGAAACTCAGTAACTCACCGTTCCAGGGGTCGTACAGTCCGCTCCATCCGGGCTCGGGATCCACATCCGGGTGCTGAGGCTCGGCTCCTCCCCCGAAGTTCATCATCGCTGCGCTGTAGAGTCGGTGTAGGAGTCAAATCCAGTAGTGGAGTACAGAGAAATCCGAAACAGGGGTGTAGCAAAAATGCCAAAAGATAATCCAAATCTTGCGACCTTCAGAACCAGTATAAACTAACACTAACTAGTATAAAACAGCACTAACTAGTATAAACCAATATAAACCAGCACTAACTAGTATAAACCAACACTAACTAGTATAAACCAGCACTAACTAGTATAAACCAGTATAAACCAGCACTAACTAGTATAAACCAGCACTAACTAGTATAAACCAGCACTAACTAGTAACAAGAGTCAATAATGAATAAATAATAATAATAATCATAATAATAAGCTGAAATGTCCGGGAAGCCCAGGGAGTGAAGCATAGCTGAAGTTTAAGGCAGCATGTAGCTGTACAGTTAGAATTCAAGCTGTAGGACCAGTTTAAAGACGATACGACCTTAAAAAAAAAAAACTCCTGTTTACGGCATCTACCGAAAACCTCCGAGAAAAACCGAACTGTACGGAAACCAGGAAGTGAAGTCCGTAAAAAATGCATTTACAAATTATATATTTTACATTTTATAATTTGCTCCTGCTGAACACACTCAGTGTCCTCAAGGTAGGATGATCTTTATCCTTTAATGCCACACTGTTTCTACAATAAATCATGTTAAAGTGACAGTGTTACAGTCTAATGTTATGTAGCACACAAGACACCTCATCTTGCCGTGAATTAGCCTAATGCTAGTTACCGTGCTAGCGAACCTGGCTACTGGTTTAAACTACACAATAAAATCATTAAGCTCGGTTTAAGAATTTATTTTATTTCCACAACGAAATATTTACCCCATTAGAAGTCCATTCTTAACAACCCCTTCTCCTGGTTTTAATAAAATAAATCGTGCTTAGCTTTGTGATTCAGCAGCTAGCGCGCTAACGGACTTTAGCCGATTTTTAGCGATTTCAATGACAGTGTAATATTTGGACTAATCATATCTACCGAGAGAACTTGTATATTTGTTGTAATTATTTAACACTTTATTGGTTATATTAATGTGAATATGATATTTCTCCTAATAATAGTTCACCTGTTAGTGAACATGCTGCTGCTTTAAATTACACTAAAATCCTGAACCGAGTTGATGAGCTCGGGTAACGAGAATTTAGTTTATTTCCACAATATAATATTTACCCATTTAAAAGGTGACTTTTCACACCCCTGAGTACTGGTTTTACACTAAATCATGACTAGACTAGTGATTTAGTCAGGTCTAAAGGACTTAGTTACAGATGTATGTTATCTACCTAGAGAACTTCGCTAATCATTTCATTTACACAGTTAGCATCATGCTAGTTATCGTGCTAGCGAACTCGGCTACTGGTTTAAATGACACAAAAAAATCCTTAAGCTTGGTCAAGAATTTATTTTATTTCCACAATGAAATATTGACCCTGTTAGTAGGTCACTTTTAACAACCCTGACTACTGGTTTTACACTAAATCATGATTAGCCTTGTGATCCGCTAGCTAGCGCGCTAGCGGACTTTAGCCGATTTTTACCGATTTAAATTACACTGTAATAGTTGGACTAATTATATCTACATGTCTATTTGTTGTAATTTGTACACATTTTATCGGTAAATATAATATAAATATAATGTTTAGCCTAATGTTAGTTAAGCTGCTAGTGAACTTGGCTGTTGTTTTACGTTACACACTAAAATCCTGAACGAGTTGATGAGCTTGACCAACGAGAATTTCATTTATTTCCACAATATAATACTCATCCCCATTAAAAAGTCACTTTTAACAACCCTGACTACTGGTTTTATACTAAATCATACTTAGACTACTGATTAATCAGCTCTCGCGCTAAAGGGCATGGTTACAGATGTACACCGATCAGCCATAACATTATGACCACCGACAGGTGCCGTGAATAAGACTGATGATCTCCTCATCATGGCACCTGTTAGTGTGTGGGATATATTAGACAGCAGGTGAACATTTTGTCCTCATAGTTGATGTGTTAAAAGCAGGAAAAATGGGAAAGTGTAAGGATTTGAGCGAGTTTGACAAATGGTGATGGCACGACTGGATCAGAGCATCTCCAAAACTGCAGCTCTTGTGGGATGTTCCCGGTCTGCAGTGGTCAGTATCTATCAAACGTGGTCCATAGAAGGAACAGTGGTGAACCAGTGACAGGGTCATGGGCGGCCAAGGCTCACTGATGGACGTGGAGAGTGAAGGCTGGCCCATGTGGTCCGATCCACAAGACGAGCTACTGTTGCCCAAATTGCTGAAGAATTTAATGCTGGTTCTGATAGAAAGGTGTCCGAATACACAGTAAATCACGGTTTGTTACTTATGGGACTGCATAGTCAGAGCGCCCATGTTGACCCCTGTGCACCACTGAAAGCACCAACAATGGGCACGTGAGCATCAGAACTGGACCACGAAGCAATGGAAGAAGGTGACCTGGTCTGATAAATCAAGTTTTCTTTAACATGGCGTGGATGGACGGGTGTGTGTGCACATGGCACCAGGATGCACTATGGGAAGAGGGCAAGCTGGCGGAGGCAGTGTCATGCTTTGGGCAATGTTCTGCTGGGAAACCTTTTGGTCCTGCCATCCATATGGATGTTGCTTTGACATGAACCACCTACCTAAGCATTGTTGCAGGCCATCTACACCCTTTGATGGTAACGGTATTTCCTGATGTCTGTGGCCTCTTTCAGCAGGATGATGCACCGTGCCCCAAAGCAAAAATGGATCAGGAATGGTTTGATGACCACAACAATGAGAATGAGGTGTTGACTTGGCTTCCAAATTCCCCAGATCTCAATCCAATCGAGCATCTGTGGGATGTGCTGGACAAACAAGTCCAATCCATGGAGGCCCCGCCTCGCAACTTCCAGGACTTAAAGGATCTGCTGCTAACATCTTGGTGCCAGATACCACAGCACACCTTCAGGGATCTAGTGGAGTCCATGCCTCGACAGTCAGGGCTGTTTTGGCAGCAAAAAGGGGACCAACAGCATATTAGGCAGGTGGTCATAATGTTATGGCTGAGCGGTGTATGGTATCTACCTAGAGAACTTCACTAATGGTTTCATTTCCACAATATCATAGTGAGTATAAAGGTTTTAATAATTATACAGTATAATATTTTTTATAGATTTGGGTGGTGGACAGGGGCAGGAGGTTTTAGAGAGTTTAATCAGGTCACATGTACAGTGAATTTACACAATCTGACTGCTACAATTTTTCTGTTTCTTCCCAAGTTAACTAATTATCAAACTCACTGCTTTATTAACTTTTATGCATTAATAGGAAAGTTTGATATTGTGTAATTGAAGAGTCATAATTCTGAGTCACAGAAAAATAATCTATTGCAGAGCCTGTGGATGTGCTGGAGGAATCAGCAGATACTCCCTCTGTCCTCCAGGTATGTGTCAGTTAAATAGTAATATTTTAACTTCATTTAAAACCTACAGGCCACTTTTTTCTAAGTGTGTGTGTGTGTGTGTGTTTGTGTGTGTGTGTTAAGGTCATTGAGCCAATCCTGCAGCTGCTGCCCACCGAACCACACGAAGAACCTTCAGCTGTCATTCTGGTAAGAAAATCCTTCATTTATTTCCTAAAGCCAATCAATGGATTTTACAAGGTTGTTTTTACTGTAAAGAATGTTAGTATAAATCTGATATGATAAGAAGCACTTATGATCTTCATGCTCTACATTTCACAGCCGCTCGATGCTGATGAGCCGGACAGTGCCTGCCGTGATGTTCAGTGTGTGTCTGTAGTCTCCTCCCTCTCCCAGGTATTCTACACTGCTGTAACTGAGATACAAACACACAAACATCCTTCTTTACAAGATCTAATGTTAAGTTTTGTTTCTCTATTTCTGGCCAGTGGACATAAGCAGAGACATCATTGGAATGATGAGGGGTCCAGAGAGTCGGCTCTGCTGGTTTGAAAGCGCAGAGACACACTGCTTGACTCGCGAGGTAATCACAGTCTTTATTACTCTGATGAAGAGAATGGACATTTTTCAACTGACATGATTTTTAGAAGAGCACTTTTGTGAAATGTGCTTGTAGATCTTGAGTTTCATCTAATTGTCTTTTACAGGGATTCCCTTATTATACCAGTGATAAGGAGAGTTTCACTGGCATTCAGGTAAGGGATTATTCATTGTGGCATCACAAAATGTTATGAACTGCAGTGACTAATTGTGTTTGTGTGTTTTAAGTTTGTTGAGCCGAACATCCAGCTGCTGCCCACAGAACAACCTCAAGACCCTTCACCTGTTTTTCTGTTTTTTTTAAGTGACAGAATATTAGTATGAAACTGCTGTGATCAGAAGCACTCATGATCTTCCTGCTCTACTTTTCACAGCCGCTCGATGCTGGTGAGCTGATCAGCGCTTGGTGTAATATTCAGTTCCTCTCTGCACAGGCCTCCATCTCCCAGTTCAAGGTATTCTACAGTGCAGCAGCTGAGATACAAACGCACAAACACCCGTCTTTACAAGTTCTAATGTTTAGTTTTGTTTCTCTATTTTCAGTCAGTGGAAATGAAAACATACTTCCTGGGGATGATAAGGGGCCCACAGAGCCGTCTTTGTTGGTTTAAATCCACCAAGACGAGCAGCTTGAATCACATGGTAATCACAGACTTAATTACTCTGAGGAAGAGAATTGACCTTGATGATTATTAGACGCTCACGTTTGTGAAATAGATCTTGAGTTTCAGCTTTTTGTCATTTGCAGGGATTCCCTTATGAGTCCTCCATAGAGAACTGTTTCACTGGCATACAGGTAAGGGATTATTCGTTGTGGCATCACAAAACTTTTGTTAATTGCAGTGACTAATTGTGTTCACTTTAATTTGTTCTCTTAAGGCTGAATCTGGGAGGGTTACAGAGGGTTACTAATAAACGCCTGTGTGAACTGTCATTTCACACAGGCGTTTATTAGTAACCCTCTGTAACCCTCCCAGATTCAGCTTTATCATGTTTAAAGATAACAGATTTTGCTAATATAGAAAACAGGACTCCAATATGTAAAGCTAATTTATTTTTGTATCTTTTCTACTCTGTGCAGGACCACCACTACAACTTCCTGGATGTTTTTTTGAGCTGATTTTCTTCAGTACTTTATAAATGGCTCAAAACCTCAGCCAGTAAGTGTCTTATCAGGAGATTTCTAAGTAATGTTTGAGTTTCAGAACATGGTCTATTTGATCTGGTTTTCTTTTTCCATATTTTTTAAACCTGATAAGACATGGCATTAATGAAGCTTGTCTTTCTTTCCAAAAGTTTAAGGGAGGTTTCTTGGAGCGCCTGCTTGCGCTCTTCAGCATGTGGGACGTGGACGTGTGGGAGCCTGCAGCAGAGCTGTACTTCACAGTGCTTATTGTAAGTGTTGAATATCTTCTGATGCCACGATCCACAAATTCTCAGGATTGTATCTTAAACTCAGTGACACTATGTTGGATGTGTGTGGAATTTGTCAATAGGATTACCTTACAGAGCTTGCTGAAGTACTCTTCACTCAGCCTCTGGAGCTCTACAGTGACCCAGCAGCCTTAGCCACCACAGTTCAGCGACTCCTCAAGCTGCACGTCCAGCTGATGATGGACATTTTGGAGGAGCTCTGAGCAATGTCTTTCCCCTTACCCACTTCATCTTTTCTTCCTCTGTTTCATTTCATCTTCTTTTCTCTCACTTCTTTTTCCTACATTGCTCAGGCTCCACACGTAAGTATGAAATCATTTTATTTCTATTTTTGATCAACTTAATATTTAAAAAATCTCTTTTCTTTCCTACAGGTTTGTACAGTGAACCCCAGGACCTGAAGAAGGGCTTAACCTTAGCATTTAAGATCCCTCGTCCCTTAATAATCATCCTTTATTAATCTATCCCTCTGTTCCTATCCCACTCCCCCTATTCCCATCAATAGCCTATAGATTGGAAATACATATATAGAATTGTTTAGAAATAAACTTATTTGTATACTTCTTATAGACTTTGCTTAAATAAATGTTTATATTTGTTCCTATTGCGGTCTCATTCTGATTATTTTTAGCCATCAGTATATGTATAAAAGTTTCCTTTAAACGCAACACAAACTGAATTTTTCACTCATATACAGATCATTTTTACAGAATTTCACAACCTTTAAATGGTTTACTAAAATGTGAAAAATAACAAATATATTATATATTTGATTTTATATTATTATTTATATTATATATTATATTCAGTGTTGGGGAAAGTTACTTTTAAAAGTAATGCGTTACAATATTGTGTTACTCCCTAAAAACAAATTGCATTACTTAGTTATTTTTTATAAAAAATACGTTACTTTTGCGATACTTTTTCTTAAATTTGACCAGTAGACTCGTTCTCTTTTCATTTTATACACATAGAAACCTATATGTGTTACATTACAAAGTAAACTCACAGTCCAAGTTAATAAAGACATTAAAGAGTGCAATATAGTCTTCCTAAAGTCATTCTAAAATTAGATCAATCTGCAAATGTTTTCTTCAGGTCTGCCTCCATTTCTATATATGCCTTGTCCAAAAAGCTTGTAAAGGTTTTGTGATCGGAGAGCACGGCCCCTGTCCATTTCCCTGATTTTGCTGATGATATTACAAAATGTCGGCGCCTTCACAGTGAAGAGTGGCTGCATCTCCTCAACAATAAATGCAGCAACCAATTTACTGAGTTCAGCCAAACTAATTGTTTTACCTGGTGGTGAACTGAAATCTAGCTTTTGTTGTTCAGCAGTAGGCGGGGTATTTTAATACTGACATACATGGTTTGTTTATGTAAACTAATGTTAAATAATATCATTTAAGGGGACCATAATGTAAAGCATTATTGATTGAGACATTTCCCATATGAGTAACATAGTTATTCTACCATAATTTAAATCATATCTAAGGCTGGGTTTGATTAGGAGTGGGATTATTAGATAGATGAATTCAGACCCTCGCTGTGAAACATCACCCCCTGGACACAGGTGGACACAGCATCCCTCATTTATTCCAAGTGTAGGGTGGCTTGAGTTCAGACACCATTAGTCAGGTGTGACAGCATTAATCATACTGCAGAATTCCTCTTCACTAAACAGCTTACGAGACAGATACCCCCTGCTGAAGAAATCTGTTTGCTTCACTTTTGTTCAGTCACACAGGACAGCTGTTCTAACTGTTAGATAAGCTTTATTAACTCCACTGATCAAAATGTTTGCTTCCAGTTCCCTTTTAGTCCTACTGCCAACACCATTTTTCCATTTTCAGACAGATCACATTTATCTATGACAAGAAGCAAGATATGCCACAAATGATCTAAAAGCACACCATCAGACTGAGCTTTGTCCAGCAACTTCCATGTACATTAGTGTCTTAAAAATCAATTTCAGCCACAGCAGTATGTCAGAGCTTGAGATGCATTTCCTCAAAACACCTGGAATCAGTTATAAATGTTGCCTGCACAGACAAAACAAGGACATTTTAAGACACATTGAGGCCATTTCTGTCATAAATGAACACACTTAAATTAATACACTAGCCTTCAAAATAAGGAATGTACAAAACAGAAAAGAAATATATAAAAGCTGGACACTTTATAGCCTTGCTAAGGCCATAATAAAAAATATTGTGGGGTCCAAATGTCTGAGACCACTAGTAAAAATGCTTCTTTTTGGCATTTTTTTCTAATTTAATACATCAATTTGTTTTACAGATTATATTATTTGACAACAACTTTCTTTCTTTCTGCAAATCTTTGAAATTTATGCAAGATGCCTTTCTGAGCTTCTAGCATTTAGCATGTTGCCTTTTTTGCTTTAAATGAGTGTGTGCATTTGAGCTACATGGACACCACAAGTTTATGTAAAACCTTACAAGCCATTTTAGATCAAATGCATCAGTGTGTCACTTGAACACATGCTTCAGTAAAAAAGATCAGACATGAGGAAAATCTGACCTTTAAATAGACACCTAGAAAGAGTACAGAATCTTAAATTAACTATTGTTTACTTTCTATATTTTAAATAGGAAAAAATGCAGTTGAAGAAAAATCCCAGATTATTAATGTGGTCACAGAATTTTGGACTTTTTTTTCAGTGGACATAATCAATACATTTATCACATTACAATTATTTATGTGAGTAATAAACCATATAAACATACTGTGATAACACTTTACATTAAGGCTCTGTTAACTTACTTTATTTACTGCATTAGTTAACATTAAAGAAATGCTTATATGAAAGCTGATACCTTCTTTATAACAGATCACCTTAGACCCTGAATCTCTTCTTGGAGCTGGATTTGATTTGTATTGTGAAATGTGAACTGACAGAAACTTCTTAACAATTACTGGTATACTTATGAAGAACAATTTACTTTAAAATAAATAACAGAACTGTAGGATGGGAATAATGAGGATTTAAGTGTTTTAAACCTAAGTGCCAGAATCTCTTCACAGAGCTTTAACTATGCGGTATTTCAAGATAATCACAGCCACATACAGTGTGATGAGACGAAATAATAATTCTCTTGGACTCAAGGTCTAAGACACATGTATGACATTCACAGTGCTGACGAGACTAAGCATGCAGGGAGGGGCTATGGGTAACAGTGGGGGTAAGTACACACATGGGTAGAGTGTAAGTATAAGAGTATAGGGTATAAATACTGAAATCACAAAAAAGTACATTCAAAATGAAAATAATACATTATAGAAAACACAGGGTCCAAAGCTTTAAAGTGCAGTAATGCTTCTAAAAGTAACCTGAGATGAATGAAATTTAAAGTGACACAGTGTGTAGTAAGGTGTTAAGTCAGTAGCCTGTGTTATTCCTGCTGCCACCTCTGTATGATGGCCTTCTGCCTCTTTAAACAGCTGAGCACACAGACCGTCAGCCAAATATGGCAATTCTGTAAACTTTTACATTCATCCTGAAGGAAATTTCAGAGTGCTTTAAGTGAAGGAAAGTGCAGGGACAGGCCTTGTTTTCTTTCCACATCCTCCAGCTGAAATTAATCACCAGACCTAACTTATAAACACTGATTCAGATGTCTGAAACTGAAGTGTTTAAAAAAGAAAAGAAAAGATTCAAGATTCAAGATTCAAGAAGCTTTTATTGTCATTTCAACCACATATAGCTGGCGCAGTACATAGTGAAATGAAACAACGTTTCTCCAGGACCTGGTGCTACATAAACATACAACTACTAGTACAATACAAAACAACAAACAACACCACAGAGCTAGGACAGAAGTTTGTCTTAGCCATGTAAAGTGCACAGTGTGCAGCTAGGTGCAAACAGAGCATAGACAAGACAGTGCAAAAAAGACAATAAATACAATAAAGACAACACAAAAGAACACAGGACACTTAGCGCTGAAAGGAAATAAAAGAACGTGTACTGGAATGTAAGTGAAATAAAATAGATAAAGTGAAATGATGTAGAAAAAAAGTATTGTGCAAAAATATTGTGCAAAAATACACAGCAGCAGTTGAGGTAGTGCAAATAGAATAAACATAAGTATAACTATAGCAGCGGATGACAGGTAGAGGTAGTGCAGTAAGTAATGAACAGTATAAATTATGTGTGTGTGTATGCGTCCACACAGTCAAGAGAGAATGTGTGTATCTGTGTGTGAGAGACAGAGAGTTAGTATACAGTTCAGTCCTGAGTGAGAGTGTGTGTGTGTGTGAGAGAGTGTAGAACAGTTCAGTCCTGAGTGAGAGTGTGTGTGAGAGTGTAGAACAGTTCAGTCCTGAGTGAGAGTGTGTGTGAGAGTGTAGAACAGTTCAGTCCCGGGTGTTGAGGAGCCTAATGGCTTGAGGAAAGAAACTGTTACACAGTCTGGTTGTGAGGGCCCGAATGCTCCGGTACCTCTTTCCAGATGGCAGGAGGGTGAAGAGTGTGTGTGAGGGGTGTGTGGGGTCAGCCACAATGCTGATGGCTTTGCGGATGCAGCGTGCGGTGTCAATGTCTGTGATAGAGGGGAGAGAGACTCCGATGATCTTCTCAGCTGTCCTCACTATCCGCTGAAGGGTCTTGCGATCTGAGACGGTGCAGTTCCCAAACCAGGCAGTGATGCAGCTGCTCAGGACGCTCTCGATGCGAAAAGAAAAGCTATTTATTATATCAAGAAGTACAAGTATAAAAACAAATTTCATTCAAGTCATTTAATTCATTTATTATTTTTATTTCATTAAGTGGTTACAGGCTGGTCTTCTTGTGAAAGTATATAAAGAGACTTAATGCATTACTTCTATACTCTGTGGTACCTGATAGTAAGTCTCCTGTATGACGTCAATTCTCAATCTCACCACAGGATGGCAGTATCGGATACAGCTTATATAAAACAAGGCGAAACCTAGAACTACCTCATCATCATTAGATTACATATCCAACAGTGAGATTGATTTGTTGTGAGAAAGCCTAGTGCGTAAATTGATTGAAATAATAAGTTGCTGAATTTTCTCAGGAACAGTCATCTAGTTCAATTCAGTGAATGTCAGATGATGTTTGTGTGTTGCCAGGTGTGTGGTTTTTAGACCAAACAATTATTTCAGGTCTTGTGTGTGGCACATGTTCCATAATACTTCGTGCCAAGTAAGAATGTCACTTTTGAGAAGTTTTTCTCTGCTGACCAGACACAAGGAGTGAGTTTTGACCAGTACCTTGCGGAACTGCACACACTAAGTAAGACTTGTGAATTTGGAGATTTTAGAGACTCAATGGTGAGGGACAAAATAGTCTGTGGGATTCCTGATAATGGTCTCAGGGAAAGACTGTTATGTGAAGCAGCTCTGACACTGGAGAAAGCAGTCAATATGTGTAGACCTAAAGTTAACTACAGCTAGTAGTTAGTGTAAGTGACCTTTCATCTGAGGGTTTCATCAGTTTTCAAGATTCTAACACAGAAGCAGTCACCCACACGTTACACAGCATACAGATCAGAAGAGTGAATGTCAGAATGAATTTACTGAATGTCATGACTTTCTGCTGGAAAGCTTTAAAAAGGTCTGTTTGCAGGTCCGAAACTGGAGACAGTGGCTGATTTCTGGAGAATGGTTTGGGAGCACAAATCTGCCACCATAGTCATGCTGACTAACATAAGAGAGAGAAAAGAGGTAAAACACATGAATATAGCCCCAGTCCTTGAAATATTTAACAAATTTCAATAAGCCTTTCAGGAGATCTAACAGGTCATCTTGGTCTGCAAGACATCGCAGGAGAGACATTATTGTTGCAGATTTTGCCTCCACATCTTCAACATTTACTCTTTGGGATTTTCATTCTTTGCAGCTTTTGCTTTGCAAAATGTGTTTTGCTCCTCTTTTTTAATGGCCTGCACTGCAGCATCTTCTCTATGTAGTTCTTGGCTTGTGCACAAGTTATTTCAGCAGGTCTACACATATTGACTGATTTCTCCAGTGTCAGAGCTGGTTCACATAACAGTCTTTCCCTGAGACCATTATCAGGAATCCTGGACTATTTTGTCCCTCACCATTGAGTCTCTAAAATCTCCAAATTTCAATATTTCATTGTGGAAATAAATACTGTGACCTCTACTACTCTGATCTCATGGAAAACCAGAAAACAGCCAACAGTAGCATTATCTACTTGAGAAGCAGAATACATGTCCTTATCATCAGCCATTCAGGAATGTATCTACTTAGAGCAGCTACTCAAAGGTATGGATACATACCAATACGCACAAACAAAAGTGTATGAAGACAACCAAGGTACAATAGCAATAGCCAGAAACCCAGTTTACAGGCAAAGGTGCAAGCACATTGACATCAAGTAGCACTTTATAAAGGAAACTGTGAATAATGGCAAGGTAATCTTGGAATACCTACAGAGCAAATGGTTGCTGACATTATGACAAAGCCAGCCACTAAGCTAAAGTTAAAGAGGTTTGCTCGAGACGTGTTTGGTACTTAAAAGAGTAAAAGGTTTATGTTTACATCGTTTATGTGAAAGAGAAGCCTTATTTGTTATTTTGTTTTCAGGTAACTTAATAAACTAAGAGCAAGTGTGGGTGTTAAGTATTGCACTCTTACTCGTTAGATTACGGCATCAGCCGAACTACTCTTGTTTTATTGAATGTATTACGGTTCATTTGGGTGTGATGTCATTACGTTATACAATGCACTCTATGTAAAACGTTTATAGTGTTAATGTCGGATGTACAGAGCCGATGCTTGTTCAAGTTTATTAATAAATGTTCCAAAGAAGTTGATAATGAGACATGTAACGTTTTGTTTGTTTTCATACGTGTGTTCAAGCCCATTCAAATCCATTTTAAAACAAATGAGACAAGTCTTTAAAGAGCAAATGGTGGCATATAAAATAAGAGCTGTGTCTGTGCTTATGGTATCTGTCTGCATCTCAGTCTGTCCATAAGCTGAGGTGTTACAAACAGCAGAACTGATTACTGGAAGAGTTTAAGAGTGAACAGATATTTAGAGACTTTTCCAAGACAGAATATGAGTCAGTCCAACTTGAATAAATGCTATTATTTATTGAATAACATTTAATAAAACCAAGGCATTGAGCCTCAATAACTCTCCAGTAAACAGAAACAAATGACCACAACCAAAAATCCAGACATTATTCATGGCACTGAATATACATTTCACAAAAAGCTCTCTTTTCAATATTAATATCATTTATCTTAAATAAAATATCAATTATAATGCAATAAATCGATACAAACATGAAAGACAGTTTGCAAATAGGAATAAAAAAACGATATAAAATTTTGCACCAATTATAAAAGAGTAAGCCTGAATTAAACAATGGTACATAAACAATCTGAGTCCAAGGAGTGAAAAAAGCAGTATTAGAGATTTTGAGACCAAAACAAATAAAAAGAACAAATAATCACTGAATACAAAACACAACTAGATGAAATATTGAGAAATATACAACGACGACTTTTTCTGGATTCACTGCTATGGCCATGAAACTACAGTCTGAACCTTTTGAGTCAGCAAGTATTCTGTATATTTCTAAGTAATCAGATTTGGGTAAAACAATGGAAAAAGACCAAAAATGACTTTGCTATGGCTTCACAGCTGCAGCTTGAACAGTTCAACAAACAAGTCCAACAAACTCAGCTCCAATAACAAAACTATGAAAGTGCATAGATAACTGTTAACTTTTTTATAAACAGCAGCCAAGATTAAACATCCAGCTTCAGAAGCTTATTCTTCAATGACTGCACTCTTGCAGTACACTGAGAGCCAAGGTGCAGAAATAATGTCTGGGTCACCTCGAAGGTATACTTCTTCGGGTACTCAATGTTAAGTGTGTAAATGATACCAAAAAGTAAAGCAAATGCATTTGGCAGGTCATCAACATCATCAAGCACAATTTTCTCTTCCAGCACCACAGCTATACTTCTTGTGTTTGGGTTGGTTATTGCCACATCTTCAACAAAACTGAGGATATCTACTTCGAGTCCCTTAGTGCAGGTTTCCTTCTGGACTGTGTCCTACAGAGACAACAAACTATGGGTCAAAATCAATACAGGACAAAGATAAGAAAAAGAAGAAGTGTCTTGCTCAAGGGTACAATCAAGGAAGTTATGTTTTGTGCTGGGACTTGAACACACAACCTTCTTATCAGAGACTCAAAGCCATCACTACAGCTAGCTTGCACTGCTTCACTGGAATCTTTAAGTGCCATTAATTCAGTGGGAGAAAAAGCTGAATCAATGCAAACTAGTTATGGTGTTGCTCTGGCATGGTTGTAATGGCTCAGTGACAGAAGGCTTGATCAGAAGGTTGTGTTCAAATTCCAGCACACTTCCAAGCAGCATTGGTTGAGTAAGACCCTTATCTTTCAGCTTAGTTGTATCCTACATCAGTCAAATGAGCAAGTGTGCTGGGTTATGTGTCATTTTATGCAACATGAAGATATTACAGCACTTTACTGATCACCCAAATTGTCAGTCAAAACTAAACATTAGAACTTGTAAAGACGGGTGTTTGTGTGTTTGTATCTCAGCTGCTGCACTGTAGAATACCTTGAACTGGGAGATGGAGGCCTGTGCAGAGAGGAACTGAATATTACACCAAGCGCTGATCAGCTCACCAGCATCGAGCGGCTGTGAAAAGTAGAGCAGGAAGATCATGAGTGCTTCTGATCACAGCAGTTTCATACTAATATTCTGTCACTTACAGTAAAAACAACCTTGTAAAATCCAGTGATCAGCTTTAGGAAATAAATGAAAGCTTTGGTTACCAGAAAAACAGGTGAAGGGTCTTGAGGTTGTTCTGTGGGCAGCAGCTGGATGTTCGGCTCAACAGACTTAAAACACACAAACACAATTAGTCACTGCAGTTCATAACATTTTGTGATGCCACAATGAATAATCCCTTACCTGAATGCCAGTGAAACTCTCCTTATCACTGGTATAATAAGGGAATCCCTGTAAAAGACAATTAGATGAAACTCAAGATCTACAAGCACATTTCACAAAAGTGCTCTTCTAAAAATCATGTCAGTTCAAAAATGTCCATTCTCTTCATCAGAGTAATAAAGACTGTGATTACCTCGCGAGTCAAGCAGTGTGTCTCTGCGCTTTCAAACCAGCAGAGCCGACTCTCTGGACCCCTCATCATTCCAATGATGTCTCTGCTTATGTCCACTGGCCAGAAATAGAGAAACAAAACTTAACATTAGATCTTGTAAAGAAGGATGTTTGTGTGTTTGTATCTCAGTTACAGCAGTGTAGAATACCTGGGAGAGGGAGGAGACTACAGACACACACTGAACATCACGGCAGGCACTGTCCGGCTCATCAGCATCGAGCGGCTGTGAAATGTAGAGCATGAAGATCATAAGTGCTTCTTATCATATCAGATTTATACTAACATTCTTTACAGTAAAAACAACCTTGTAAAATCCATTGATTGGCTTTAGGAAATAAATGAAGGATTTTCTTACCAGAATGACAGCTGAAGGTTCTTCGTGTGGTTCGGTGGGCAGCAGCTGCAGGATTGGCTCAATGACCTTAACACACACACAAACACACACACACACACACACACACACACACACACACAAACACACACACACACACACACACTTAGAAAAAAGTGGCCTGTAGGTTTTAAATGAAGTTAAAATATTACTATTTAACTGACACATACCTGGAGGACAGAGGGAGTATCTGCTGATTCCTCCAGCACATCCACAGGCTCTGCAATAGATTATTTTTCTGTGACTCAGAATTATGACTCTTCAATTACACAATATCAAACTTTCCTATTAATGCATAAAAGTTAATAAAGCAGTGAATTTGATAATTAGTTAACTTGTGAAGAAACAGAAAAATTGGAGCAGTCAGATTGTGTAAATTCACTGTACATGTGACCTGATTAAACTCTCTAAAACCTCCTGCCCCTGTCCACCACCCAAATCTATAAAAAATATTATACTGTATAATTATTAAAACCTTTATACTCACTATGATATTGTGGAAATGAAACCATTAGTGAAGTTCTCTAGGTAGATACCATACACTGCTCAGCCATAACATTATGACCACCTGACTAATATGCTGTTGGTCCCCTTTTTGCTGCCAAAACAGCTCTGACTGTCGAGGCATGGACTCCACTAGATCCCTGAAGGTGTGCTGTGGTATCTGGCACCAAGATGTTAGCAGCAGATCCTTTAAGTCCTGGAAGTTGCGAGGTGGGGCCTCCATGGATTGGACTTGTTTGTCCAGCACATCCCACAGATGCTCGATTGGATTGAGATCTGGGGAATTTGGAAGCCAAGTCAACACCTCATTCTCATTGTTGTGGTCATCAAACCATTCCTGATCCATTTTTGCTTTGGGGCACGGTGCATCATCCTGCTGAAAGAGGCCACAGACATCAGGAAATACCGTTACCATGAAAGGGTGTAGATGGCCTGCAACAATGCTTAGGTAGGTGGTTCATGTCAAAGCAACATCCATATGGATGGCAGGACCAAAAGGTTTCCCAGCAGAACATTGCCCAAAGCATGACACTGCCTCCGCCAGCTTGCCCTCTTCCCATAGTGCATCCTGGTGCCAGGTGCACACACACCCGTCCATCCACGCCATGTTAAAGAAAACTTGATTTATCACACCAGGTCACCTTCTTCCATTGCTTCGTGGTCCAGTTCTGATGCTCACGTGCCCATTGTTGGTGCTTTCAGTGGTGCACAGGGGTCAACAT
Source organism: Hemibagrus wyckioides (assembly GCF_019097595.1). Classification (NCBI taxonomy): domain Eukaryota; kingdom Metazoa; phylum Chordata; class Actinopteri; order Siluriformes; family Bagridae; genus Hemibagrus; species Hemibagrus wyckioides. The sequence continues at coordinate 254,910 of NW_026690771.1, read as the reverse complement.
GGGCGCCCTGACTATGCAGTCCCATAAGTAACAAACCGTGATTTACTGTGTATTCGGACACCTTTCTATCAGAACCAGCATTAACTTCTTCAGCAATTTGGGCAACAGTAGCTCATCTTGTGGATCGGACCACATGGGCCAGCCTTCACTCTCCACGTCCATCAGTGAGCCTTGGCCGCCCATGACCCTGTCACTGGTTCACCACCGTTCCTGCTTTGGACCACGTTTGATAGATACTGACCACTGCAGACCGGGAACATCCCACAAGAGCTGCAGTTTTGGAGATGCTCTGATCCAGTCGTGCAGCCATCACCATTTGTCAAACTCGCTCAAATCCTTTCACTTTCCCATTTTTCCTGCTTTTAACACATCAACTATGAGGACAAAATGTTCACCTGCTGTCTAATATATCCCACACACTAACAGGTGCCATGATGAGGAGATCATCAGTCTTATTCACTTCACCTGTCGGTGGTCATAATGTTATGGCTGATCGGTGTACATCTGTAACCATGCCCTTTAGCGCGAGAGCTGATTAATCAGTAGTCTAAGTATGATTTAGTATAAAACCAGTAGTCAGGGTTGTTAAAAGTGACCTACTAACAGGGTAAATATTTCATTGTGGAAATAAAATAAATTCTTGACCAAGCTTAAGGATTTTATTGTGTCATTTAAACCAGTAGCCGAGTTCGCTAGCACGATAACTAGCATGATGCTAACTGTGTAAATGAAATGATTAGCGAAGTTCTCTAGGTAGATAACATACATCTGTAACTAAGTCCTTTAGACCTGACTAAATCACTAGTCTAGTCATGATTTAGTGTAAAACCAGTACTCAGGGGTGTGAAAAGTCACCTTTTAAATGGGTAAATATTATATTATGGAAATAAACTAAATTCTCGTTACCCGAGCTCATCAACTCGGTTCAGGATTTTAGTGTGTAATTTAAAGCAGCAGCATGTTCACTAACAGGTGAACTATTATTAGGAGAAATATCATATTCACATTAATATAACCAATAAAGTGTTAAATAATTACAACAAATATACAAGTTCTCTCGGTAGATATGATTAGTCCAAATATTACACTGTCATTGAAATCGCTAAAAATCGGCTAAAGTCCGTTAGCGCGCTAGCTGCTGAATCACAAAGCTAAGCACGATTTATTTTATTAAAACCAGGAGAAGGGGTTGTTAAGAATGGACTTCTAATGGGGTAAATATTTCATTGTGGAAATAAAATAAATTCTTAAACCGAGCTTAATGATTTTATTGTGTAGTTTAAACCAGTAGCCAGGTTCGCTAGCACGGTAACTAGCATTAGGCTAATTCACGGCAAGATGAGGTGTCTTGTGTGCTACATAACATTAGACTGTAACACTGTCACTTTAACATGATTTATTGTAGAAACAGTGTGGCATTAAAGGATAAAGATCATCCTACCTTGAGGACACTGAGTGTGTTCAGCAGGAGCAAATTATAAAATGTAAAATATATAATTTGTAAATGCATTTTTTACGGACTTCACTTCCTGGTTTCCGTACAGTTCGGTTTTTCTCGGAGGTTTTCGGTAGATGCCGTAAACAGGAGTTTTTTTTTTTTTTTTAAGGTCGTATCGTCTTTAAACTGGTCCTACAGCTTGAATTCTAACTGTACAGCTACATGCTGCCTTAAACTTCAGCTATGCTTCACTCCCTGGGCTTCCCGGACATTTCAGCTTATTATTATGATTATTATTATTATTTATTCATTATTGACTCTTGTTACTAGTTAGTGCTGGTTTATACTAGTTAGTGCTGGTTTATACTGGTTTATACTAGTTAGTGCTGGTTTATACTAGTTAGTGCTGGTTTATATTGGTTTATACTAGTTAGTGCTGTTTTATACTAGTTAGTGTTGGTTTATACTGGTTCTGAAGGTCGCAAGATTTGGATTATCTTTTGGCATTTTTGCTACACCCCTGTTTCGGATTTCTCTGTACTCCACTACTGGATTTGACTCCTACACCGACTCTACAGCGCAGCGATGATGAACTTCGGGGGAGGAGCCGAGCCTCAGCACCCGGATGTGGATCCCGAGCCCGGATGGAGCGGACTGTACGACCCCTGGAACGGTGAGTTACTGAGTTTCCTCTTTTTCACTTAAGTATAAAGTCTTTTAAACACCGCGTTATTACAAAAAAAACCGCAATCAGGAATATCGTTTTATATGATTAGATGGTTTTGAGAAATTCTGTTCGGCTAATCTTTATTCGGCTAATCGCTTTACGTACACGATCAGTATGCTAAAGCTAGCGGACAAAATGGCAGACTCCAGTGAAACGAGCAGGGAAGAAGAAAACAGTGTTGATGTTTTCAGATATGTTAACATCAGCTTTTCATAAAAGTCCCAATGTTTACTTAACGTTTGTTAAAGTTTACTAAGTCAAGCCGAGGAGTATTAGCAAAGATTAGCTAGACGGCTAGTTAGCATGTAGCTAAGTAATTGTTTTTCAGTGTTTATAGTTTTTTTTTTGATGGAGTGAATAGAATAAGTTAAAATACTTACAATAACATGAAGTAACTTATTATTTTAAGGATTTTTCATTGTCCGTGTTTGTCGAGTTGTTAAAGCGGAGAGAGAAAGGGGCTGTGAGGAAAGGCAGCTAGCTGAACAAAACCAATCGGTACAAATAAATGGAGCTAGTGTGGCAATGTAGAGTGCAGCTTAGGCAAAAATATCAAGCTGTTTGTTTCAATTCTGTTCAGCAAGGTTTTGTTTCTAGCTGTCGTGAATAAAATAGTTAGGAGTAGTGTAATTTACGATAAAGGGCGAATTTTTGAGAGGAGACACAATTGGACTCAAAGGGGATGTGAACCACTGGAGTAAGAAAGTGCTAAAGTAATAGACTGTAATAGAAATGTATTTTAATCTGCATTTTTTGGGGGAAGATATTTTTAAGCATTGAAATAAGTGCACAGTGTGACTAACAGTGAAGCCGTGATACTGGAAGAGCCCTGTATAACACCTATAAATGCAGCTAAAATGTAAATACTGAGTTTTTAATGCAGTGTTATAGGAAGATTACAGTAATATAACTTGTGTAAATACTTCTTGTTTTGATAGTGAGGCTTTCCTGCTTTACAAACCATACACAGTGCTATTAAAATAAGGTTTTCTGCTTCCTTTTATGAGATGTTATTAGATGTGTTTCATTGCCTGTTCATCTTCTTTGACACAGGGAGACGGAGGGAGACGTTTGTGTTTCCACAAGATGAGCTCAACTACAACAGAGAGCTCAGCGCTAACGAGGACGACAACAGCCGACCTGCTCAGCAAAATGAAGCTGGAGATGGTGGTGAACATGAGGTGTCAACGAGGAACCTGTCCCCTGATAGAAGCCCACCCCCACCTGTGAGAGGCCTCTCTCCTCTCAGGACCCCATCCCATGTGAGCAGTCCATCCCCTTTCAGGAGCCCATCCCCTGTGAGGAGTCCATCCCCTTTCAGGACCCCACCCCCTGTGAGCAGTCCATCCCCTCTCCGGACCTCATCCCCTCTGAGGAGGCCACCACCTTCAGGGAGTCCACAGCCTTCAACAGTTCCTTTGCCCCAGCCTTATTTCAATATCGACATCCACAACATTGTGGCTGGTATGTACTATGTTCCTGCCACAATGATAACTCCTGTCCCACGCCAGGGCATAAGGAGGAGGCGGGACGAAGAGGATGGCAGTCAAGAAGCCCCTCTGGGTAGACGGCAATGTGTGGATCCTGATGGGGAGGTGGAGTTCATCAGGATGCCTGGACTTGAGGATTTAGAGAGTTTAATCAGTCACATGTACAGTGAATTTACACAAGCTACTAATGCTACAATTAGTCTGTTTCTTCACAAATTAACTAGCTAACTAACTCACAGGTTTATTAACTTTTAAGCATTAGAAAGAAAGGAGAGAAAAATTTACAAGGTCTCTCTCTCTACTACCTTATAAATTTGGCCATTTTAATGTTTTACATTTAACAGAAAATATTAGTTGTAATTAAACTTACATGAAACTAATTTATTGCAGAAGCTGTGGATTTGCTGGGAGAATCATCAGATACTCCCTCAGTCCTCCAGGTATGTGTCAATAAAATATTTTAACTACATTTGAAACGTGTAGGCTGCTTTTGTCTAAGTGTGTGTGTGTGTGTGTGTGTGTGTCTTAAGGTTGTTGAGCCAATCCTGCCGCAGCTACCCACAGAAACTCACTCCACATCTTCAGCTGTTGTTCTGGTAACCAAACCTGTCATTTATTTGCTAAATCTGATCTCTGGATTTTCCAAGTGACAGAATGTTTGAAAGTGTTAGTGTGAAACTGCTATGATAAAAAACACTGATGATCCTCATCTTCTACTTTTCACAGCCCCTCAGTGCTGGTGAGCTGAACAGCACCTGCTGTAATGTTGAGTACAACACTGCAGACTCCTCCAACTCCCAGTCTGGGGTATTGTACAGTGCTGCAGCTGAGATACAAACACACACACATCCTTCTTTACAAGTTCTAATGTTTAGTTTCTCTGTTTCTAGGCAGTGGACGTTAAGGGATACTTCCTCGGGATGATAAGGGGTCCTGAGAGTGGATTTGCTGGTTTAAAACCACCAAGACGCGCTACTTTGACCAGCTGGTAATCACCATCTTTGTTACTCTGATGAAGAGAATTGATATTAATGATTATTAGATGAACACTTTTGAGAAGTAGATCTTGAGTTTCAGCTAATTGTCATTTGCAGGGATTCCCTTATCAGACCACCATCGAGGACCATTTCACTGTCATACAGGTGAGGGATTATCTGTTGTGGCGTCACAAAACTTTTGTTAGTTGCAGTGACTAATTGTGTTCACTTCAAATTGTTCTCTTAAGGCTGAATATGGGAAGGTTACAGAGCTCCTTTCCTGTAACCGGGTGGAAACCATCATGGAGCCACTTGAGGATTATGTGGTAAATTTATTGCAATGTCATGAAGTCTTTATTGTAGATAGTAACACTTGGAATTTTGTACACATATGGGTCTGCAGTGTTCATTTTTATATATTTTTTAATTTAACAGCAAACCTTTAAAAAGGTGTCCTGCACGTTCCTGCATGTGGCTAAAGATGGTCAGGTGAACACCTCCACCTGGGAGCAGGAGCAGGTTGACTCTCCCCACAGTGATTCAGAGGAACAGTACGACTCTGAGGTAATTCTGTGTTTCAGACCTGATGTGTATCTACAGATGCTGCTATTCCCCTGAATGGGAGGCTGTAACATTTACTGTGTGAGTTTTAATGATTTATTGCTAATGTGTCTTGCAGGAGAGTGAGGAGAGCCTTAGCCAAGAGGAGATGGAGGTGCCCTTTACTTGGTACGCTTCTCTTCACAGTTTAATGGTATAAAGGAGTAATGTATGTTTAATACACTAAGCATGTAAATCTTTTGTTTCTTAGGGACCATCTTACAGAGAGAGGGGTAACTGATATCGGCCTGAAGCTGCATGCTCTCCGTGAGGCGTTCGCTGTGAGTAAAACCTTTGTTTAGCTGCTGTTTTTGCTCAGGGGAAGTTCACTCTGCTTTAGCTTATATTATGTGCTGTCTTATATTCAGATTCATCTTACCTGCATCCACAATGAGAACTTCTTGTTCGTTATGGGGAAGAAGATTGTGATGCGTCTGGCAGCAGTTAACAACCAGGTGACTTCAGAATGATGATAGACTGTTTCCTTGTGCAAAATACTTTGTTCCTGGGCTTGAAAATGATGTAGTTGTCAAACAAATGTGGTAATGAGTAATTAAGGAATAATAATTAAAATAACAAGCATCAAAAGCTAATTTTATAACAATCACAGCCTGCTAAAAAAAGGACATTCTTAGGATAAATATTAAAATAAAATGTACATAATGAAGAGGGCTCTGGGATATGCAGTAGTTGGACATTTGGCCCATGTCATACATCATCTGTGTATCTTTAGTAAAGTACTGGACATGCTGAGGCTTACATACTGCTTCATTTTAGGGTTTAAAATGAGTTTCCACGTTAAAAAAACTGAAGCCAAAGTGATTATTTTGTTTGTTTGCTTTAACAGGATGCAGGTCGTGTACAGCTGGACTACGAGGCTCTGATTCGTTTCCTGAAGACTCCTTCTTATCAGGACTCGATTGCAGCAGAGCTCTCCGGGTCCTGTGTAAGCTTATAAATGCTTGTGTAACATGACAAATGTTTAAATCTAAAAGATTTTGATGTGATAGAAAACAGGACTCCATTATGTAAAGCTAATTTCTTCTTGTAACTTTTCTCTTCTGTGCAGGTCTACCACTACAACTTCGTGGACATCTTTTTCGAGCTGCTTCTATTCGGCTATTTTACAAACAGCTCAATACCTGAGACAGTAAGAGTCTTATCAGGAGATTTAAAAGCCATGCTTGAATGTAGTTTCAGAACATGGTTTATTTTATCTCATTTTATTTTTCCATGTTGTTAACCCTGATATGACATGATATTAATGGAGCTTGTCGTCTTTCTTTCCTAAAGCTTAAGGGAGGATTCTTGGAGCGCCTGTTTGTGCTCATCAGCATGTGGGAGGTAGACGTGTGGAAGCCTGCAGCAAGGACCTACTTTAAAGTGCTTATTGTAAGTGTCTAATATCTTCTGATGCTGTGATCCACAAATTCTCAGTATTGTATCCTAAACTCAGTGACACTATGTTGGATTGTGACAGTGATGATGTAATTTGTCTATAGGATCAGCTTACAGATCTCGCTGAAGTGCTGTTTACTCAGCCCCCGGAGTTCTACCAAGACCCAGCAGCCTTAGCCAGCAAACTGAGACCTTTCCTCAGACAGAGTGTCCAGAAGATGATGGACATTTTGTGGAAACTTATCATCCCTTATCAATGTATCCCTCTATCCTTGTCTATATAGATAACTGCTAATAGTAATTAGTATAAATAGTAGCTGCAAATAATATTGTTGTAAATAAACTTATAGTTGTATAGTGTTTATATAGTTTACTTTAATAAATGTTTTCATTTGCTCCTATTACTGTCTCATTCTGATTATTTTTAGTCATCAGTATGTCTATATAATTTTCCTTTAAAAAGCAACACAACACTAAATGAACTTTTCACTCATATACAAATCCTTTTTAAAGAACTTCAGAAACTTTGTAAGGTTTACTAAAATGTGAAAAATGACAAATAACATCCAACAAAATTCAGATATTTATAGTCTTTTAAAGTTTGTTTCCAAAATGTAGAAAAATCTGTAACATTTGGGGAATTGCACATTTACATTTAAGCATCCAGAGCACAGTTGTGTATAAAAAGTCTGAAATCTTGAGATAAAAATCTGAAAATCTAAATTGTAGAGGACTAAAAATGTGGATTTACAGTTTACACCAAATCACACCACTGTAGCACATCATTTATAATGCAGTTACTCTGAACTCTCAAGGTTACTCTTTAAGAAGAAATATCAAAAGTTTCAAAAGTGGATTTTTAATTGAAATATACACACCTGATCCTGGTAGTCAGCAGCAGGTAGGGCAATGATAGTTGGAAATTAACATTATAAACCAAAATAGAGCACAACCTGAGAAAGTGCAGTATAAAACCAACAACTGTCAAGAGCTCGCTCATTATAATCGTCTACCATCAATGGCATCTGTATAGCTTTTAGACATGCAAGATCACCTTGAGATCACATTTCTTGGAGGACATTTTTGGTCCACTTCCTCATGCTGGCAGTTGGACCTTACTTCTCATTGCACAACAAAATATTGCAAATATCAACATTACACATAAAAACATCTTGAACCACGTCTAACGTCCATGTTTCTAGCAAATTCGAGAAAGGAAAGCAGGTCAGAAAGGTCAGTCTGGACTAATCATAACATCTGAACTTTTATAACTTTTACAACTTAGAGAACAAAATTTTCAGTTTTACTCAAATTAGGGTGATGCAAAAATGAGTACACCCCACTGAAAGTCTCTGGAGCAAAGCTAAATTTTAGACTACAAATGTCTAATATTTTTTGTTATATTTTTGTATATTTTTTGTTATATTTTTGTACCCTTAAATTGGGGTATTTTAGTATTTTTTGTTATATTCCTTCTTATTTTATTTATTACCTGTGCTTGTAGATACTGCTGGTGCCAGATTCCACAGCATACTTCAAAGCTCTTGTAGACTCCAAGCTTTGAAAGGTCTGAGCTGTTTTTGTATCGATAGGGCCTTACACAGTATTAGGCAAGTGGTTTTAATGTTATGGCTGATCGGTGTACATCATATCATCTGAGACAGTTATTTGTCATCATGCCCAAACTTAGCAATACATTAAACACCACAAATTGGATGGCAAAATAGACACATCCAATATGCGACCCTATGTCAATGCTTGTATGCGTTATTCTAAGATGCGGTCCCTTATGCAGAATAACGTGTGAGGTCCTTTGTGACTTCTCATTTGCTTTGGGTACGATCAGTCTTGAAGTGAGTTGGCACCATTCTCCAGTCCCTCATCTGGCCAAAAGTGTTACCTTTTGTTAAGGGAATGCAGCTGATGTCTTGCCCAAACTGGAGTATAAGAAAATAAATATAAAGTATATTAGAGCTTCCAGATACAGTGAAATGGCAATAAGTACACAAAGATTCTGCAAAAAATGTGAAAATTTACAATCTATATAATGTTTAATTTATATCTTATATCTATTATATCTTGTGTTTAATACTCAAAATGTGAATAACCTGCAGGATGCTGCGCTACTCCCAAAAGATGACTGGAAATTGTGGATAGTTTCCTACAGTATCTGTCTTTCTCTTCCCTGAAATTCATATGATATTATAACAAAACCGTCTATAAACATGGGACCAGATTAGACAAAGCTGACTAGCAGTTTTTAAAAAAACACACCTTTCCAGCATTAAGTTCAGAAATGGCTGCCAGAATCTGTTGTCTGGGCCCGTCTGTTTTAATCCCCAGCTCCTGCAGATCTCCATCAGTCAGAGTCAAAAAGGCCTCCATGTCTACCTGTAAATAAAACAATACAGGTAATTTACAGAGAGGAAAAAATCACATATGATTTATGCACAATTTACTGAGTACAGCTCTAAGTCTCCTTTGACAAGACTCTACAGGCTACAGGTGTAACTGCCATCTTCATGTTGCTTCACTGAAGTCCTATGTGGTCTGGGATTTGGTTGGGCCATTTAAGGACATTTAGAAAGTTGTTCCAAAGCCACTCCAGGGTTGTCTTGGATATATTCATGTTGTCGTTCTGAAAGGTTAAACCTTGTCTTAAAATCTGAGGCTGTGTCCACTGTGGAGCAAGTTTTCTTTAAGAACCTCTCTGTATTTCGGCTGCATTCACCCTTCCCTTAATTCTGACCCGTCTTTCCCCTCCTGCCACTGAGAAGTACTCCTGCCAACACCATGCTTCACAATAACAGTGGTATTGCCCAAATATTGAGCAGTGCTTATATTCAGCAGCAGTTTTCATTTAGCTATTCCAACATAAAGCTCTTACTGATGGAGAACTTCTGAGATGGCTGTACTTCCAGCAAGTTCTCCCTTTTCTGCAGAGGACTTCTAAAGCTGTTAAAGTTGTCAGTGGGCTTTTGTTTTCTCTCTGATCAAAGCCATTCTAACCTGGTTACTGAGTTTGGCTGGATATCCTGTTGATTCCAAACATTTTTCCACAATGATAGAACCCACTGTGCTCCTTGGAACATTCAACACCTTAGATATGGTTTATACCTTTACCCTGCTCTATGTCTTGACACAATTTGCTCAGGGTGGTCTATGTATTTTGTAGATAGATGTGTTCATTTCTGAATACCGTGTCTACGTTCATGGTCCACAACCATATTGGCTTTTGTATGTTAGGGACTGGTAAACTGCAATAGTGTGAATGAGAGTACATTCCTACACACCATAAAGTCTGATCATCTTTATTTGCACTGACCTTCATCCTTGATGCTGCCACTGCTGGAGCCACCACTACTTTTAGAACATGGTTGGGAAGAAGCAGAAGACAGGGTTTCACCAATTAGAGGCTTAGGAGTTGGGGATGGCGATGGAGTCAGGGTAGGGGATGTACTCTTAGATGTGGAGGAATTCCCAGACTGAGGCCTCTTTTTCAGATCAACCTTCTGTGGAGATTGTGGGCTAGTGTTAGGTTAGATTGATGGAAATGAACAATACTCATAAAATAATTATTTCAAAATAATTATTAATATATATAATTATTATATATAATTATTTAATTATTATATAAATATTATATATAATTAATCGCTTGTTATAATACTACTTCAAATCAGATCAAATAAATAAATAATACAATACAGATATTATATTTCTCTGATCCACCAGTGTGTCTCCACATCTTTATTTGACTAGAAAAAAGGCCATGATATATTTACACCACACTGTCTGGGAGCCAAAGTCAAAACACTGCATACAAACGACTGGCTTACAGGGAAATCTGGTGACCAGCTAGAAGGAAAGATGCTTCCCTTCTTCATAATCTTCATGAATGTGTCCTTTGAGTGGGGTGGAATGCCTCAGGATCCTCGCAGGGTTGGCCTCTGTCTACTGGAGCTGGCACAATCTCCAGATGCCTCGGGTAGAAAAAGGAACAGGTGGAAAGGAATTAGCATTCATAATATTAGCAGAACTAGATGATAATGTGCATTTGATCAGATGTACTGCAGTACAAGGTTATTGGGTGTGTTATGTGTATGCCAGGCTAAAGAGATATGTCTTTAATCTACTTGTAAACTGGGAGAATGTGTCTGAGCCCCGAACACTGTCAGGAAGACTATTCCAAAATTTGGGAGCTAAATACGAAAACGCTCTACCTCCTTTTGTAGACTGTAATATTCTGGGAACTACCAGAAGTCCGGAGTTTTGTGATCTTGAAGAGCGTGGTGGATTGTAGTGTGTCAGAAGACTGGTTAGATACGTGGGAGCTAAACCATTTAGAGCCTTGTATGTAAGTACTGCTAGTTTATAATCAATTCTAGACTTAACAGGTGCAGGGATAATAAAATTGGGGTTATATGATCATATTTTCTTGATCTGGTCAGAACTCTGGAGGCTGCATTCTGGACTAACTGTAGCTTGTTTATTGAAGATGCAGGACAACCACCTAGTAATGCATTACAGTAGTCCAGTCTGGAGGTCATGAATGCATGAACTAGCTTTTCTGCATCAGATACAGATAAAATGTTCCTAAGCTTGGCAATATTTCTAAGGTGGAAGGCTGTTTTAGTAATACTGGAAATATGATTTTTAAAGGACAAGTTGCTGTCTAATATTACACCCAGGTCTTTCACTGCTGAGCTAGCCATAACACCTTCTAAATGCAAGCTGAATTCTAATGGAGGGTAATGTACCTTCAAACAGGCTCCTTCAGTGTGAGTTGTTTTATTATGGTTTGACATAATAGGCTTGCTTAGTCATATCCATGGTCTCTGCTATTTGTGTCCCTAAATTAGTGTTACAGTGAATGAGTGCAAAGGTTACTGTGGAGACAGAAGAGAGAAAGGAGAAATGTGAAAAGAACTCCGCACAAGTCTCATGCTTACTCTCCCCATCTGGGAAGCATCCGATCTTGAATGGGGAAAAAAACACGTATTGTGGAGCTGCATCTGTAATATGTATATAAAATGGGACATTAGGTGATATATTGCAGAAAGTATTCAAAACTGTTTCCTTGTTTTTTGATAGGTTACACCCTTATTCTGAAATTAAATAAATTCTCCAAAAAACACCATAACAAAAAGTATAAGTATATGTTTTGTAACTGTTTGACGTTTCTCTCCATTCCTCCTCCCAGTCCCTGCTATGTACAAACATCCCCACTGTGTTATTAGGGGTTGCAACCGGCCAGATGATGAGCAGTGCCTTGTTTCCTCCAGAGGTATGAATATCAGTACCTATAAATGTCATCTACACCTCTATTAGTTCAGTAGTAGCTGCTGAGAATGTGCTCCTTGTAAGGTTGTGACCGAAATGTTGTGTGGTCTGTGTCTTATTACTTTACATGTTTATATTTGCAGCCTGGCTAGCTAAGCATTTAACTAACTGGTTCATGCAAGTTTTCCTTCACATCAGGAGAATTGTATATAAAGACAAATAGGGTTATAACCAACTGATCCATTTTCATTTTTATAAAACTAAATGTAAAATTTTTACTTATTTTTATAAACTGGTAGCCTATAAACTATACGGTTGATATGAGGTGTGAGATGATGTGTTCAAAATGTCATGTGTGAGTGACTTTCCTGTTCCCAGTATCTTAAATTCTAAGGGTGAATAGAGTGTTGTTGCTTGTAGATTGAACTAAATGTAAAAGAAGACATGATAGAAGACTGGTGATAAACCAAGCTAAACATTAGTTGATGAATGGATGAATAGTTTGTAGCTGCCTTTAGCACTATAGGTGTTCAGAGAACTGTGATATTTGCATGAAAGTAATATGATTAAAAAAAAAAGTATAAAGTCATATCCATTTTTTCATCAAATAGTTGTTTTAGTGCAATGAACAAAGCAGACATGTACACTAATACATTTACAGATATACAAGTCACTGAATTATGTCTAAAGTCAGGATATTAGTCATATTCAAAAAATGATCAGTTAATTACTTTGAAGACAAATATGATACTAATGATCCTAATTGCTAATTTCTCATTTTTACATCAGATGTCAGAACTTTTAGCTGAAAAGTATTAAAATATATCAATGGTTGTCAATATGTCTGTGTCAATTGGACTATCAGTGTCATGGTGCAAAATGCAAACAAATTCTTGTGTGATTCTTTTAATTAAAGAGTGTAGCCAGTATTTCATGAATGAATGAATGAACTCATTTCTTTAGCTTCCTGTTAAACTCATATCTGTATCATAAATGGCAAATGGAATGAACAGTGACTTTTCTGCCTGGTGCATTGTTCAGACTTGGTGGAATTTGATGCCCATCACTGTGTTGTGGCCTCGAGTGTCAAGTTTTAAATGGTGACTGGATGTTGGAGGATTATTGAGCATTCTGCAGCTGTCAATGACTGGCTTACCATTATAATATAAAGGTACAGTGCATTCAGAAAGTAAACAGACCCCTTGATTTTTCACTCATTTTATAACATTACAGTCATACTCTAAAATGGATTGGACTCATAAACAGGTTTTCATGAGGTTTTGGAATAACACATTTCAGTAGATAATTTAATTAAAGAAAGTTAATTATCTGTGGTGCTAAAATTATAGCTTAGGTACATGTGATTTCCACTGATCACACTTGAGATTTTTCTAAAACTTCATTAACAGTCATAACAAAAACACATCATAGTTTGTAGACCTAAGAGGCAAGATTCTGCTGAGGCACAGATCTGGGTATTTTCATCATCTTTGAAGGTCCCTGTGACTTAAATACACAAACCTAAACAAAGCACAGGAGACACCTATTAGACATAATGACAGAGACCGGACACCAACAAAAAGACAGTGGGGGCCTCTAGTGACCAGAAAACAGTCCACAACCCTGACAGGAAACCAGTAGATATCAGTTTATATTCCTTTTTCATCATAAAATGGACATAATAAAAGTCATAATGGACAAATCAATGTGTATAAATTACACCACAATGTACATATTAATTAAAACACTTAAGAGAAACATTATTTCAGACTTTTGGATAACAGCCTGATAGACTTTTATTTGATAATTATGTGCAGTATTGAGATTAAAATTTATTGATTTGGATTGGTCAGAAGGTGTTCAGCATGGACCTGATAGCAGTTCAGGTTTCAAATCAAATCTCTTTTTTAATGTAATGTAATGTAATGTAATGTAATGTAATGTAATGTTTAAATGCAGTGATATAATGTAATGTAATGTAATGTAATGTAATGTAATGTAATGTAATGTAATGTTTAAATGCAGTGATGTAAAGAAATACTGAATATATAGAACTACTGTAATGCTGAAGCTTTCTGTAAGGAGAATGTTTACCATATAGGGAGGGAGACTCCAATAACACTATGAAACTTTCATTTATTTCAGTCATTTTCATTCTTTCTTTCTTTTTTGCTTAATCTGTTTATTGAACTTTTATAATAATAAAAGGATAAAGATACAGGAGAATAGAAACAACATTTTTCCCCACACTCAGAGTTATACAAACCAAAAAAACCTCAATACATAATTATAAAGTGTATGTCAATTATGTACAGAAGAAAGTTTGAATCAGAGTTTAGAAACTAACTAACTAACTAACTAACTAACTAACTAACTAACTAACTAACTAACTAACTAACTAACTATAATCACAATTGTTTATATCAGCAAACAAAGCATTAATATAAATTATGTATACACAGTGCACATACTTGTACTCAATACACTTTTGATCAAGATCAGGCCACAATTATAAGGACATCCTAATGATTAGACTGACCAACTATAGAAGAAGAATTCACATAATCAGAAAAAATAATAATTAATGGATCCAGGGGGATATAGGACTACAATTAATAGGTGAAACCAGTGGCAAACGTTGGAGGCTAAAATGGTTTCGAAACTGGGAGCAAATTTGTAATAATTGGACAATCGGACAATGGAATTGTCATTGGGCAGGTGTCCGCCCAGTGACAACAATTTGGCAACGAAGCACCAGGCTGAAAAGTGAATGTTAAAGAGAGAGAGAGATGATGGCGGTGTTCAGCACAGAATCGGGCCTGTGTTTTGTAGAAGCTATGAAGACCACTTCGCACAATAAGCCAGCGGAATCGAAGAAAGCAAACAACACACAACACTTTTTCTGTCTATGGTAGGTGCAAAGACCATTTCATTCCTCACAGATTTATTGGCACTAAAAAGACCGTCTGAAACACTACTAGCTGACATTTTGAAAACGCTCAGAGATCTTTATTTTATGTGTCAAAAAATCACACTAATGACTACTACTACTGCTAAAGCAACAGTTGAGGTGATGTGTAGTATGTTTGCCAGCTATAGATTACTGCAGGTAATTGTTTCGGCTAATGGACCTCAATTTGTAAACCTTTAAGCAGTCATTGGACAAGCAAAAACAATTAGGCATCACACTTCCACATTGCATTGACAGATTTTTTTTCTGTTACAGAAATACTTCAGTCCCATCTGAATTGTTTCTGAAAAGGAAAATTAGAAGAAGGCTATCACAGATACAGCCACAGTTCTCTTCTCAAATGCAGGAAAAGCAGCAAACGCAAATAAGAAGTTCAGTTCATGTGAGAGTATTTTATCCACAGCAGAAGGTACATGTGAAGCAGTTCAGGGGAAGGGAAGAGAAGTGGAAGGCCATTAGGTCCAGTTACTTACCTGGTCTGGGGAAAGGGCAAGTCCTACAAAAAGCATGTAGATCA
Organism: Hemibagrus wyckioides; assembly: GCF_019097595.1. Classification (NCBI taxonomy): domain Eukaryota; kingdom Metazoa; phylum Chordata; class Actinopteri; order Siluriformes; family Bagridae; genus Hemibagrus; species Hemibagrus wyckioides. The sequence continues at coordinate 239,509 of NW_026690771.1, read as the reverse complement.
GTTAAAAGCAACAAAATGAATGAATACTGAGCAGGATGTGGAAGAGCTGTCAGACAAAACGTCTGTGACACTTCAGGAACAGGGTTAAGAGCAAGTGAAAATTCAACAGTAGTATCAGAAATATCTCAAAGGTCTGTTAACATTAAGCCTTTCTGTGTCTGAAGAGTATGCCAGAGGTTAAATCTGTAAAACCCCAATGAATCTGGATAAAGATGCTGTGGATTTTTTGTTAAGGGTTTATTTACTTATTCATTTATTTATTTATTTATTTTGGTTGGCTGTTGTGTTATTTGGGAAAGTGGTACAGTGAGTGTAGTGTATTAAATATAATACAAAAAAAGTAAAAAAAAAAAAAAATGTTTTGGGATGAGTTGGAAAAGTAGTAAATTGTTATTGTCTGTTTTTAAAGACAAATGTGTTGATATAGTCTAGGACGTGTATGTACAAAAAGAAAGTAGAGCCATGGTGCCATGTGATGTGAAGGGTGTGCTTGTGTATGCACTATGAGGTACATGGTGTTCATGTCAAGTCTGTTAATAAACTTCAGTTCATGTTATAATGTGGTTAATAGGCACAATATTAGCTGCAAGTAAAAATACCCCCCTTTTTTCTCCCCTTTCTCCCCCCTTTTTCCTGATTTGTTGTTCAGGTTACCCCCAGGATTAATTAATGGCTGCTTTGTTTCAACTTATGTTTGTATCGTTTCATACAGTGTTTCCGGGTGAGGGTATGTAGGTGATGTTATTATTATTATTATTATTATTATTATTATTATTATTATTATTATTATTATTACTTCTTTATTGTGATTTTATTTTCTTATTTTTTCTACTCTTGTTTGTTTTTTAAAATATGAAATGATTAGAAATATTACCTTTGTGTGCTATTTAAACAAAAATGTAATGCAGTAAGCTATAACTTCTTTGCACATTTTTTTGTTTTTAAGTTGATCAACAGAGATGAACATGAATTAGTCTGATGGATAAATCGTTATAGATAATTATCACTCTGTGATCTATGAAGCATTTAGATACCTGGATGCCTCTACCACTGCAGCTAATCCTACTGAAGAGACATTGTTATAAACATTCATCTAATTTCAGCTTTTGTGTACATCCTTGTTTGCAGATTTTGAATTGCTCCATAGACAGCCACTGAATTCTGCATCCCATAAATAAGTGCTTGTTGTGAGAAGTGGTAGCTCAGTGGTTAAGGTGTTGGCTTAATGATTTGATTATTGTGAAGTCTGATAAATCTTGTAAATGTAGATGGTACTGTTTGTTTGTACACTGATAAAAATATCCAGCCTGATCTAATTAAAAAAAAAGAAGGTAACTTTTTGCATCAGATTATTATGTAGTTCAAGCAAGACTAGTCTTTGTATTTAATTTTCTCTATGCAAGAAATACTTTTTGCTAGTAAAGTTCCCTTTTTCTCCTTACATTTTCTTAGTAAAGTCTACTTAATTTAAGCATTTCCTTAGTCATTGTTTTGTGTTTTGTCTACTAAACTTTGAGAGTTTCAAAAGTGTATTTTTAATGGAAACGTACCTAATTCTTTTACGTTTTTATATTACTTAACTTTGAGTGGACCCTACTTTGTTTTTCTAAATGCACTCGTCTCATTTACTCACATTTTCTGGTTAGGAACTAGGCATTTCTTATACATTAAAATATCAATTGTGTAATTATCAATCTTAAAATGCAACTTCACCCAGCACAAGAACTAAAGTAAGGACATTTTTTATTATGTGCACACACTACTGAATAGTCAGTTCTTTCAAAATGCACTTGGTCCTGAACATATTAAATAAAGTAAATACCAGAATTAAAAAAAAAAAAACACGGAGTAATGCAACATGCATTGAAGGAACCTGAGAAAATACAGTTTAAAATGAACAACTGCAAAACCTCTAAGAGACAGCTTACTGTAACTACCTTCACCCCTGTCCTGCCCACTACAGATTACATGAACCAGGAGTCTTCAGTGAATCAGAAGGATGAAGATACCATCTCCGATGAGGGTGAAGTGGGGAAAGACAACGTGAATGGTATCTTTCAGCTTCTTATCCACTGATCACACCAGATCCTGGTAGTCAGCAGCAGGTAGGGCAATGATGCTTGGAAAACAAGAAGGGCAGTGGTCTTTGAGGACCAGGATTGAGAACCCCCTGTCTCTGCACCTGGACCTTAATTTATAGCTAAAACCAACATTATAAACTGTATATGATGTTATATATTATATAAACAATATTAGATTTTTGGTCCACTTCCTCATGCTGGCAGTTGGACCTTACTTCTCATTGCACAACAAAATTCAATTCAATTCAATTTTATTTGTATAGCGCTTTTAACAAAGAACATTGTCTCAAAGCAGCTTTACATAAGAAACAACATAAGAAAACAACAAACATATAAACAGACAAACAGACAAACAGTCCTAGACGTTATCCCAAGTGAGCAAGCCTGAGGTGACTGAGGCGATTGTGATAAGGAAAAACTCCCTTAGATGGTATGAGGAAGAAACCTTGAGAGGAACCAGACTCCAAAGGGAACCCATCCTCATTTGGGTGACACCGGAGAGTGTGACTATATTGTGCAATTATGTGTAGTCAGTTGTGTGATGCCGATACAGCATGTGTAGAATATTATGTAAATTAATAAGGAGGTTGTTGTCGTCCACAGCGTTGCTTTGAATACCCCAATCCTCACAAAGCAGAACCCGGCTGGAGCTGGTCCATCTCCGGATGCCACTGGAGCCGGCACAGTCTCTGTATGCCTCGGGATGGGTAGAAGAAGGGAAACAATGGAACAGAATTAGCATAGCTGCTGTTCATAATATTAGTAGCACTAGATGATAATGTGCATTTAATCAGATGTACTGGAGCACAAGGTTATGGGAAGTGTTAGATGTATGCTGGGCTAAAAGTCTTTAGTCTATGTTTAAACTGAGAGTCTGTGTCTGAGCCCCGAACACTGTCAGGAAGACTATTCCAAAGTTTAGGAGCTAAATATGAAAACGCTCTACCCCCTTTTGTTGACTTTGATATTCTGGGAACTACCAGAAGTCTAGTGATCTTAAAGAGCGTGGTGGATTGTAACGTATTAGAAGACTGGAGAGATATGTGGGAGCTAAACCATTTAGAGCCTTGAACGTAAGTAGTGCTAATTTATAGTCAATTCTAACAGGTAGCCAGTGCAGGGATGATAATATTGGGGTTATATAATCATATTTTCTTGACAGGTTAAGAACTCTGGCGGCTGCATTCTGGACTGACTGTAGCTTGTTTATTGAAGATGCAGGACAATAGTCCAGTCTGGAGGTCATGAATGCATGAACTAGCTTTTCTGCATCAGATACAGATAAAATGTTCCTAAGCTTGGCAATATTTCTAAGGTGGAAGGCTGTTTTAGTAATACTGGAAATATGATTTTTAAAGGACAAGTTGCTGTCTAATATTACGCCCAGGTCTTTCACTGTTGAGTTAGTAGTAATAGTACATCCTTCTAAATGCAAGCTGAATTGTGAGAGCTTCTGTGTACTGGTTTTTGGACCAAAAAGTAATATCTCTGTCTTATCAGCATTTAGTAATAGAAAATTATCGGTCATCCAATCTTTAATATCTTTAACACACTCAGTTAATCTAGACAAATTAGATATTTCATCTGGTTTTGATGAGATATATACCTGGGTATCATCGGCATAACAATGGAAACTAATCCCATGCCTTCTAATGATGTTACCCAATGGAAGTTTGTATACAGAGAAAAGCAGAGGTCCTAAAACTGATCTTTGTGGGACCCCATATTTCACTGGCACTACACTGGACAGTTCTCCATTTAAATCTACAAAGTGGTATTGATCAGACAGGTAGGATCTAAGCCATTTAATGCCTGTCCCTGCATACCTGTGTGATTTTGTGAGTGATCTACGAGAATGTTATGATCTATAGTGTCGAATGCAGCACTAAGATCAAGCAGGACTAAAATTGAGATGCAGCCTTGGTCTGAAGCTAAAAACAAGACATTTGTGATTTTAACTAGTGCAGTTTCTGTACTATGATGGGGTCTAAAACCTGATTGAAATTCTTCAAGGATGTTGTTTTCCTGAAGGAAGGAGCATAATTGAGCTGACACCACCTTTTCTAGTATTTTTGATATAAACAGAAGGTTTGAAATCGGTCTGTAATTTGATATTTCATCAGGGTCCAGTTTTGGTTTCTTAAGAAGAGGCTTAATAACTGCTAACTTAAGAGATTTTGGGACATGACCTAGATATAACGAGGAGTTAATAATATTGAGAAGAGGCTTTCAAGCTGCATGTATCACTTCTTTCAGCAATCTAGTTGGAATTGGATCGAGGTTACAGTTTGCTCTCTTGAGGGCGTGAGTATGACTATTGTACCATGGTGCAGGTGTTTTATCTCTGACCTTTGTTAGTCAGATGGGGGCAAAAGTGTCTATTGTGTTGGTGAAAATAGTGCCTATGCTGTTAGTTACTTCATCTAAATCATCTGCATTTCGGGGTCTAGTAAGAAGTTGAGACAGATCTGGCAGATTGTTTGTAAATCTGTCTTTAGTGGTTGGAGTTATAGTTCTACCAAGTCGATAATGTGGAGAGACGTGTCTAATATGTTCTACAGGTAGAGTGTACACTAAGAGGTGATGGTCTGTGATGTCATCGCTTTGAGGTAGAACGGCTATATCAGTAACATCAGTCCCATGTGATATAACTAAGTCTAGTGTATGATTAAAACGATGAGTTGGTCTATTAATGTTTTGTTTAACCCCAAAGGAATTTAGTAAATCTATAAATGCGAGTCCTAACGCATCGTTAGCATCATCTACATGAACGTTAAAGTCTCCTACGATTAACACTTTGTCAAAACTGATCAAAAGATCTGAGAGTAAATGTGGATACTCATTAAGAAAATCAGTGTAGGGCCCCGGGGGTCTATGCCAGGTTTCAGTAAGACAAAGTTCGTCGAAACTATAATCTGAGATCATTTCATTAACAATAATCGTTTTCGGTGCAAGGGATCTAATGTTGAGAAGCCCAAACTTAAGAAATTGTTTTTCTTTACCTATTTGGCCTTTGTCAGGTTTAGTTGTGATTAGATTATTTCGAGAGCTATTAACGAATTTATCCTTTGATCTCACTAATCGGGGAACAGACACAGTTTCTATAGAATGAGCTATGTGTGAACTTGTATTAGTCTGGTGAGTTGAACAGTAGATATTATAATTGTGATCTGAGGTATGACTTACCAGTCAGATGGTGCGCAGTGTCCTGGAGATGTTGTCTGAGAGGACTGCTGCTCCAACTCTGCTTGGGTGCAGGCCATCGGAACGGTAGAGCCTAGGAAGCTCCCAGAAAACATTCCAGTTATCAACAAAGGGTAATTTCTGGTCTTGACACCAAGACTGCAACTATTCATTAAAAGCAAATAGCCTACTGAACCTCTCGATTCCTCACTGGAACGTGGGAAGTGGTCCTGACACGATGATCCTTGTCGTGGGCGATGTGGTGTGAACCTTCTCTGTCGCAGCTGGGCCTGCTTCACCTGTAGGTCGCGAATCTGCTTCTCCACGGCCTCCACCTCCAAGTCCACAGAGTGCAGCTCGAAGGAATCCTCACCTGCACTCAAAGGCAAACCCACAACTGACATAGTGTTAAAAAGCAGCAGTACAACAGAGATAATTGGTGTGAAAAACGGAAAAAACTTGTGGTAGCCAGGCTAATGGGTTAGCGTGCTAATGGGCTAACCGGCTATAAGAGGGTGATGTGGAAAACAAATAAAACTAGTGATATAAAAAGCGTTTGGAATGAGAATATTGTGTGAAACTATCGGCTAATGAAGACATTATAAAAAGTTATAATATGGGACTGGATTTATGAAGAACATATTTGATGAGTTTCAAACTGATTAACAAACATGGTCCAACTTCCACTGCAGTCTTTTGCAGTCTGTTTTTTATCAGGTATGATTTTTCTCTTAAAATTCTGTTATGGTTTATATGCCATACTTTTGTTGTTTCATATATGACTTACAATATGACTGAATATAAAGGTCTCTGACATTTGTTGGCAGTAAGAAAAAGGCCAACATCAAGGTTTTTTTTTGCATATGTAATAAAAGCAGTGGTAAACAAACCATATGTAGTATTTGAGTGAGTGATAATGGTTACTGAATATGAATATCAGTACATATAAAGGTCATCTACACCTCTATTAGTTCAGTAGTAGCTGCTGAGAATGTGCTCCTTGTAAGGTTGTGACTAAAACGTTGTGCGGTCTGAGTCTTATTACTTTACATGTTTATATTTGTCCCAAGAGCCAGATTCTTTAACCAGGGTTTGGGTCGCCGAGGTCCCCTCCTCAACCGGAAAAAGGTGGCTTGTCCCCTTCAGGTTGGAGGGGTGTTAATCCCTCAAGTGGAGGAGTTGAAGTATCTCAGGGTCTTGTTTACAAGTGAGGGAAGGATGGAGCATGAGACTGACAGATGGATTGGTGCAGCAGCAGCAGCAATGCGGTCTATGTACAGGTCTGTTGTGGTAAAGGAGCTGAGCTGAAAGGTGAAGCTCTTGATTTACCAGTCAATCTATGTTACTACTCTTATGGTCATGAGCTGTGGGTCATGACCAAAAGGACGAGATCCCAGACACGAGCGGCCAAAATGAGTTTCCTTTGTAGGGTGGCGGGGCGTTCCCTTAGAGACGGGGTAAGGAGCTCTGTCACCCAGGAGGAGCTTGGAGTAGAGCCGCTGCTCCTCCACATTGAAAGGGGCCAGTTGAGGTGGCTCGGGCACCTGTTTCAAATGCCTCCTGGATATTCTCCCAGGGGAGGTGTTCCAGGCATGGCCCACCAGGAAGAGACCCCGGGGAGGACCAAGGACACGCCATGTCCCTCAGCTGAGCTGGGAACACCTTGGAATTCCCCGGAAGAGTTTGAGGAAGTGAATAGGGAGAGGGAAGTCTGGGACCTGGCTCCGGATAAGCGGGAGACAAAGAATGAATGACTGTTTATATTTGCAGCCTGGCTAGCTAAGCATTTAACTAACGGGTTCATGCGAGTTTTCCTTCACATCAGGAGAATTGTATATAAAGACAAATAGGGTTATAACCAACTGATCTATTTTAATTTTTACTTATTTTTATAAACTGGTAGCCTATAAACTATACGGTTGATATGAGGTGTGAGATGATGTGTTCAAAAAGTCATGTGTGAGTGACTTTCCTGTTCCCAGTGTCTTAAATTCTAAGGGTGAATAGAGTGTTGTTACTTGTAGATTGAACTAAATGTAAAAGACGACATGATAGAAGACTGGTGATAAACCAAGCTAAACATTAGTTGATGAATGGATGAATAGCTTGTAGCTGCCTTTATCACTATAGGTGTTCAGAGAACTGTGACATTTGCATGAAAGTAATACGATGAAAATGTATAAAATCATATCCATTTTAGTCAAATAGTTGTGAACAAAGACATGTACACTAATACATTTACAGATATACAAGTCACTTAATTATGTCTAAAGTCAGCATTTTAATCATATTCAAAAAATGATCAGTTAATTACTTTGAAGACAAATATGATACTAATGATCCTGTTAATAATAATGAATTGCTAATTTTTACATCAGATGTCAGAACTTTTAGCTGAAAAGTATTAAAATATATCAATGGTCATCAATATCTGTAAATATGTGAAAATATTCTCTCACAAACAAAGGGGGCTGAACACAAATGTACATAACCACATCACAGTTCTGGAGAAATGTTTACTTATCATTAATTAGATTATAATGCAAGTCAAATAATCCACAAGACAAATCCAACAAGTCAGCTCAAAAGAGCACTTGTCAATAAATCAAAACAAAGAACTATACCAGATGCACAAAGTCTTTTAAGGACAAGGCCATAAAACAGAGCACACGGCTGACCTAGACTTAATCAAGGTACAGGAAACACTAAGCAAAGTATTTGTGGAGGAAAAGGGTGACTTAAATACACAAACCTAAACAAAGCACAGGAGACACCTATTAGACATAATGACAGAGACTGGACACCAACAAAAAGGCAGTGGGGGCCTCTAGTGACCAGAAAACAGTCCACAACCCTGACAGGAAACCAGTAGATATCAGTTTATATCTTGCTCTGTTCATGTTACAATTAGTTGCATATCTTACCTGTATATTTCAGTCTAGTTGTGTTGATATTTAACATGATCAGAAAATGACAGATTATTTTCAAAGTCTTTTCCTGTTTCATCATAAAATGGACATAATAAAGCGTCCAAGAATCAGAATGGACAAACCCATGTGTATAAATCACACCAAAATATGGATTTGAATTAAAACACTTAAGAGAAACATTATTTCAGACTTTTGGATAACAGCTGGATAGACTTTTATTTGATAATTATGTTCAGTATTGAGATTAAAATTTATACTTGATTTGGATTGGTCAGAAGGTGTTCAGCATGGACCTGATAGCAGTTCAGGTTTCAAATCAAATCTCTCTTTTTTAAAGAATGTCCTCTTTCTGATTATCGTCTACTAAAAACAGTTAAATCAAAGTATATGGCAAACTCCAATCATTTTAGCCTCACCTTAAACATTTTAAATGCAGTGATATAATGTAAAGTAATGTAATGTAATGTAATGTAATGTAATGTTTAAATGCAGTGATGTAATGTAATGTAATGTAATGTAATGTAATGTAAAGTAATGTAATGTTTAAATGCAGTGATGTAAAGAAATACTGAATATATAGAACTACTGTAATGCTGAAGCTTTCTGTAAGGAGAATGTTTACCATATAGGAAGGGAGACTCCAATAACACTATGAAACTTTCATTTATTTCAGTCATTTTCATTCTTTCTTTCTTTTTTGCTTAATCTGTTTATTGAACTTTTATAATAATAAAAGGATAAAGATACAGGAGAATAGAAACAACATTTCTTCCCCACAATCAGAGTTATACAAACCAAAAAAAACCTACATAAAGTACATAATTATAAAGTGTGTCAATTATGTACAGAAGAAAGTTTAAATCAGAGTTTAGAAACTAACTAACTAACTAACTAACTATAATCACAATTGTTTATATCAGCAAACAAAACATTAATATAAATTATGTATACACAGTGCACATACTTGTACTCAATACACTTTTGATCAAGATCAAGCCACAATTATAAGGACATCCTAATGATTAGACTGACCAACTATAGAAGAAGAATTCACATAATCAGAAAAAATAATAATTAATGGCCCCAAGTTTCAGAAGATCTGCCAGTATTGCCCTTTATTGTGTACCTAATTTTATCCAAATGAATGAAGCTCATAACATCTTACTGCCAGTCATCAAAAGATGGAGGGAGAATTTGTTTCCATAGCAGAAGAATATGCCATCTAGCTAATAATGTTAAAAAAGCAAAAGCGTTTGCAGAACATCCGGACAAACCTGTGACACTCGGAGGAAGTCCGATAAGTGCAACCAAAGGACAAGGCTTGATCTGTTTCTTTGTCAAAACATTCAAGACAAAAAGATTTATAAAAAGATTTATAGCCAAAAAAAAGTTATGGATCAAAATTCTGGGACCAAATTGGTAATAATTGCTGGACAAGGGAATTACTTTTAGGAAAACGTGAGACGGCAGTAAGAGGACCACACAGTAGTGCAGCTGGTCAGGCCGGGGAGCAAGAACCCTCTTCAATACTGACCCAAGCTGGGACCCAATCACAGAGCCCGAAATGACTCTGAAACCAGAACAGTGTAGATTGTATATTTGTCACCCAGTTGTAAAATAAGAAATTATGAAGGGCAAGCCCACCCTCAACCTTTGGTTTTTGAAGTATTTCCCTCAGAATTCTGGCTTGTTTTTCCCCCAAAAACAGATGAAATGTGTGGGTTTAAAGTCTTAGGTAAAATAAATAATAGATATAATAAATATAATAAAGTTTTAGAGAGAAAATGTTGAACACACTTAAATAAATACAGAAATCTAGGCAAAACGTTCATCTTTACTGAGTTTAAATGACCAGCTAGAGAAATGAGGAGAGCTGACCAGAGAACAAAATCATTCTGAGACTTTGTGAACTGTACCAGCTCTCCCAATTGTTCAGTATCAGTAACATTCATTCAGTCAGCACAGGACATCTGTGTAACAGGACACACCAGTCACATGTCCAGTATTTTGATTGTGGAAAAAATAAGAGATTTCAAATAACAGGTTGTTGTTTACACATCTAGATGTAAATATCTGGAAATGAAATCTGAGAATTCTGGTCTATAGCCTTATATACTTTTTTGGAACTTAAAGCCAAATTGTCTTCAAAGTATAAAAAAACATTTGAGTATTTTCAGAGGGGACTGTACAAATAGTCTTAATAAGTGAGCGAGTGTGTATCTCTGATAGAAACTACTATATATTAACTGTACCAAGTCAGTGTGTTTTATGAGTATTGTTCATTTCCATCAATCTAACCTAACACTAGCCTACAATCTCCACAGAAGGTTGATCTGAAAAAGAGGCCTCAGTCTTGGAATTCCTCCACATCTAAGAGTACATCCCCTACCCTGACTCCATCGCCATCCCCAACTCCTAAGCCTCTAATTGGTGAAACCCTGTCTTCTGCTTCTTCCCAACCATGTTCTAAAAGTAGTGGTGGCTCCAGCAGTGGCAGCATCACTGATGAAGGTCAGTGCAAATAAAGATGATCAGACTTTATGGTGTGTAGGAATGTACTCTCATTCACACTATTGCAGTTATACAGTAGACATACTGATGACTAAAAATAATCAGAATGAGACGGTAATAGGAGCAAATGAAAACATTTATTAAAGTAAACTATATAAACACTATACAACTATAAGTTTATTTACAACAATATTAATTGCAGCTACTATTTATACTAATTACTATTAGCAGTTATCTATATAGACAAGGATAGAGGGATAGATTGATAAGGGACGCTCTATGAGGGATGAGGGATATTAAAACTACTCCTTGGGTGCTGGGTTCACTCTACAGACCTGTAGGGAAGAAAAGAGTATACTTTAATATTAAGTTCATCAAAAATAAGAATAAAATTAATTTCTACTTACGTGTGGAGAGCTTGAGCAATGTATAGAAAAGAAGTGAGAGAAAAGAAATGGAACAGAAGGAAGAAAAGAGGAATTTGGTAGAAGGAAGGACATTGCTCAGAGCTTCCACAAAATGTCCATTAATATCCAAAATGTCCAAGTGTCCTTTTTTAGCAGGCTATGATTGTTATAAAATTAGCTTTTGATGCTTGTTATTTTAATTATTATTCCTTAATTACTCATTACCACATTTGTTTGACAACTACATCATTTTCAAGCCCAGTAACTGAAAGTATTTTGCACAAGGAAACAGTCTATCATCATTCTGAAGTCACCTGGTTGTTAACTGCTGCCAGACGCATCACAATCTTCTTCCCCATAACGAACAAGAAGTTCTGATTGTGGATGCAGGTAAGATGAATCTGAATATAAGACAGCACATAATATAAGTCAAAGCAGAGTGAACTTCCCCTGAGCAAAAACAGCAGCTAAACAAAGGTTTTACTCACAGCGAACGCCTCACGGAGAGCATGCAGCTTCAGGCCGATATCAGTTACCCCTCTCTCTGTAAGATGGTCCCTAAGAAAAAAGATTTACATGCTTAGTGTATTAAACATACATTACTCCTTTATACCATTAAACTGTGAAGAGAAGCGTACCAAGTAAAGGGCACCTCCATCTCCTCTTGGCTAAGGCTCTCCTCACTCTCCTGCAAGACACATTAGCAATAAATCATTAAAACTCACACAGTAAATGTTACAGCCTCCCATTCAGGGGAATAGCAGCATCTGTAGATACACATCAGGTCTGAAACACAGAATTACCTCAGAGTCGTACTGTTCCTCTGAATCACTGTGGGGAGAGTCGACCTGCTCCTGCTCCCAGGTGGAGGTGTTCACCTGACCATCTTTAGCCACATGCAGGAACGTGCAGGACACCTTTTTAAAGGTTTGCTGTTAAATTAAAAAAATATATAAAAACACTGCAGACCCATATGTGTACAAAATTCCAAGAGTTACTATCTACAATAAAGACTTCATGACATTGCAATAAATTTACCACATAATCCTCAAGTGGCTCCATGATGGTTTCTACCCGGTTACAGGAAAGGAGCTCTGTAACCTTCCCATATTCAGCCTTAAGAGAACAATTTGAAGTGAACACAATTAGTCACTGCAACTAACAAAAGTTTTGTGACGCCACAACAGATAATCCCTCACCTGTATGGCAGTGAAATGGTCCTCGATGGTGGTCTGATAAGGGAATCCCTGCAAATGACAATTAGCTGAAACTCAAGATCTACTTCTCAAAAGTGTTCATCTAATAATCATTAATATCAATTCTCTTCATCAGAGTAACAAAGATGGTGATTACCAGCTGGTCGAAGTAGCACGTCTTGGTGGTTTTAAACCAGCAAAAATGACTCTCAGGACCCCTTATCATCCTGAGGAAGTATCCCTTAACGTCCACTGCCTAGAAATAGAGAAACTAAACATTAGAACTTGTAAAGAAGGATGTGTGTGTGTTTGTATCTCAGCTGTAGCACTGTACAATACCCCAGACTGGGAGTTGGAGGAGTCTGCAGTGTTGTACTCAACATTACAGCAGGTGCTGTTCAGCTCACCAGCACTGAGGGGCTGTGAAAAGTAGAAGATGAGGATCATCAGTGTTTTTTATCATAGCAGTTTCACACTAACACTTTCAAACATTCTGTCACTTGGAAAATCCAGAGATCAGATTTAGTAAATAAATGACAGGTTTGGTTACCAGAACAACAGCTGAAGATGTGGAGTGAGTTTCTGTGGGTAGCTGCGGCAGGATTGGCTCAACAACCTTAAGACACACACACACACACACACTTAGACAAAAGCAGCCTACACGTTTCAAATGTAGTTAAAATATTTTACTGACACATACCTGGAGGACTGAGGGAGTATCTGACGATTCTCCCAGCAAATCCACAGCTTCTGCAATAAATTAGTTTCATGTAAGTTTAATTACAATTAATATTTTCTGTTAAATGTAAAACATTAAAATGGCCAAATTTATAAGGTAGTAGAGAGAGAGAGAGAGAGAGAGAGAGAGAGAGAGACCTTGTAAATTTTTCTCTCCTTTCTTTCTAATGCTTAAAAGTTAATAAACCTGTGAGTTAGTTAGCTAGTTAATTTGTGAAGAAACAGACTAATTGTAGCATTAGTAGCTTGTGTAAATTCACTGTACATGTGACTGATTAAACTCTCTAAATCCTCAAGTCCAGGCATCCTGATGAACTCCATCTCCCCATCAGGATCCACACGCTGCCGTCTACTCAGAGGGGCTTCTTGATTGCCATCCTCTTCGTCCCGCCTCCTCCTTATGCCCTGGCGTGGGACAGGAGTTATCATTGTGGCAGGAGCATAGTACATACCAGCCACAATGTTGTGGATGTCGATATTGAAATAAGGCTGGGGCAAAGGAACTGTTGAAGGCTGTGGACTCCCTGAAGGTGGTGGCCTCCTCAAAGGGGATGGGGTTTTATTTTAATAGCACTGTGTATGTTTTATACAGCAGGAAAGCCTCACTATCAAAACAAGAAGTATTTACACAAGTTATATTACTGTAATCTTCCTATAACACTGCATTAAAAACTATTTTATTTACATTTACAGTATTTACATTTTAGCTGCATTTATAGGTGTTATACAGGGCTCTTCCAGTATCACGGCTTCACTGTTAGTCACACTGTGCACTTATTTCAATGCTTAAAAATATCTTCCCCCAAAAAATGCAGATTAAAATACATTTCTATTACAGTCTATTACTTTAGCACTTTCTTACTCCAGTGGTTCACATCCCCTTTGAGTCCAATTGTGTCTCCTCTCAAAAATTCGCCCTTTATCGTAAATTACACTACTCCTAACTATTTTATTCACGACAGCTAGAAACAAAACCTTGCTGAACAGAATTGAAACAAACAGCTTGATATTTTTGCCTAAGCTGCACTCTACATTGCCACACTAGCTCCATTTATTTGTACCGATTGGTTTTGTTCAGCTAGCTGCCTTTCCTCACAGCCCCTTTCTCTCTCCGCTTTAACAACTCGACAAACACGGACAATGAAAAATCCTTAAAATAATAAGTTACTTCATGTTATTGTAAGTATTTTAACTTATTCTATTCACTCCATCAAAAAAAAACTATAAACACTGAAAAACAATTACTTAGCTACATGCTAACTAGCCGTCTAGCTAATCTTTGCTAACACGCCTAGGCTTGACTTAGTAAACTTTAACAAACGTTAAGTAAACATTGGGACTTTTATGAAAAGCTGATGTTAACATATCTGAAAACATCAACACTGTTTTCTTCTTCCCTGCTCGTTTCACTGGAGTCTGCCATTTTGTCCGCTAGCTTTAGCATACTGATCGGGTACGTAAAGCGATTAGCCGAATAAAGATTAGCCGAACAGAATTTCTCAAAACCATCTAATCATATAAAACGATATTCCTGATTGTGTTTTTTTGTAATAACGCGGTGTTTAAAAGACTTTATACTTAAGTGAAAAAGAGGAAACTCAGTAACTCACCGTTCCAGGGGTCGTACAGTCCGCTCGGGATCTACATCCGGGTGCTGAGGCTCGGCTCCTCCCCCGAAGTTCATCATCGCTGCGCTGTAGAGTCGGTGTAGGAGTCAAATCCAGTAGTGGAGTACAGAGAAATCCGAAACAGGGGTGTAGCAAAAATGCCAAAAGATAATCCAAATCTTGCGACCTTCAGAACCAGTATAAACCAACACTAACTAGTATAAAACAGCACTAACTAGTATAAACCAACACTAACTAGTATAAAACAGCACTAACTAGTATAAACCAATATAAACCAGCACTAACTAGTATAAACCAGCACTAACTAGTATAAACCAGTATAAACCAGCACTAACTAGTATAAACCAGCACTAACTAGTAACAAGAGTCAATAATGAATAAATAATAATAATAATCATAATAATAAGCTGAAATGTCCGGGAAGCCCAGGGAGTGAAGCATAGCTGAAGTTTAAGGCAGCATGTAGCTGTACAGTTAGAATTCAAGCTGTAGGACCAGTTTAAAGACGATACGACCTTAAAAAAAAAAAAAAAAAAACTCCGGTCTACGGCATCTACCGAAAACCTCCGAGAAAAACCGAACTGTACGGAAACCAGGAAGTGAAGTCCGTAAAAAATGCATTTACAAATTATATATTTTACATTTTATAATTTGCTCCTGCTGAACACACTCAGTGTCCTCAAGGTAGGATGATCTTTATCCTTTAATGCCACACTGTTTCTACAATAAATCATGTTAAAGTGACAGTGTTACAGTCTAATGTTATGTAGCACACAAGACACCTCATGTTGCCGTGAATTAGCCTAATGCTAGTTACCGTGCTAGCGAACCTGGCTACTGGTTTAAACAACACAATAAAATCATTAAGCTCGGTTTAAGAATTTATTTTATTTCCACAATGAAATATTTACCCCATTAGAAGTCCATTCTTAACAACCCCTTCTCCTGGTTTTAATAAAATAAATCGTGCTTAGCTTTGTGATTCAGCAGCTAGCGCGCTAACGGACTTTAGCCGATTTTTAGCGATTTCAATGACTGTAATATTTGGACTAATCATATCTACCGAGAGAACTTGTATATTTGTTGTAATTATTTAACACTTTATTGGTTATATTAATGTGAATATGATATTTCTCCTAATAATAGTTCACCTGCTAGTGAACATGCTGCTGCTTTAAATTACACACTAAAATCCTGAACCGAGTTGATGAGCTCGGGTAACGAGAATTTAGTTTATTTCCATAATATAATATTTACCCATTTAAAAGGTGACTTTTCACACCCCTGAGTACTGGTTTTACACTAAATCATGACTAGACTAGTGATTTAGTCAGGTCTAAAGGACTTAGTTACAGATGTATGTTATCTACCTAGAGAACTTCGCTAATCATTTCATTTACACAGTTAGCATCATGCTAGTTATCGTGCTAGCGAACTCGGCTACTGGTTTAAATGACACAATAAAATCCTTAAGCTTGGTCAAGAATTTATTTTATTTCCACAATGAAATATTGACCCTGTTAGTAGGTCACTTTTAACAACCCTGACTACTGGTTTTACACTAAATCATGATTAGCCTTGTGATCCGCTAGCTAGCGCGCTAGCGGACTTTAGCCGATTTTTACCGATTTAAATTACACTGTAATAGTTGGACTAATTATATCTACATGTCTATTTGTTGTAATTTGTACACATTTTATCGGTAAATATAATATAAATATAATGTTTATCCTAATGTTAGTTAAGCTGCTAGTGAACTTGGCTGTTGTTTTACATTACACACTAAAATCCTGAACGAGTTGATGAGCTTGACCAACGAGAATTTCATTTATTTCCACAATATAATACTCATCCCCATTAAAAAGTGACTTTTAACAACCCTGACTACTGGTTTTATACTAAATCATACTTAGACTACTGATTAATCAGCTCTCGCGCTAAAGGGCATGGTTACAGATGTACACCGATCAGCCATAACATTATGACCACCGACAGGTGAAGTGAATAAGACTGATGATCTCCTCATCATGGCACCTGTTAGTGTGTGGGATATATTAGGCAGCAGGTGAACATTTTGTCCTCATAGTTGATGTGTTAAAAGCAGGAAAAATGGGAAAGTGTAAGGATTTGAGCGAGTTTGACAAATGGTGATGGCTGCACGACTGGATCAGAGCATCTCCAAAACTGCAGCTCTTGTCGGATGTTCCCGGTCTGCAGTGGTCAGTATCTATCAAACGTGGTCCAAAGAAGGAACGGTGGTGAACCGGTGACAGGGTCATGGGCGGCCAAGGCTCACTGATACACGTGGAGAGTGAAGGCTGACCCATGTGGTCCGATCCACAAGACGAGCTACTGTTGCCCAAATTGCTGAAGAAGTTAATGCTGGTTCTGATAGAAAGGTGTCCGAATACACAGTAAATCACGGTTTGTTACTTATGGGACTGCATAGTCAGAGCGCCCATGTTGACCCCTGTGCACCACTGAAAGCACCAACAATGGGCACGTGAGCATCAGAACTGGACCACGAAGCAATGGAAGAAGGTGACCTGGTGTGATAAATCAAGTTTTCTTTAACATGGCGTGGATGGACGGGTGTGTGTGCACATGACACCAGGATGCACTATGGGAAGAGGGCAAGCTGGCGGAGGCAGTGTCATGCTTTGGGCAATGTTCTGCTGGGAAACCTTTTGGTCCTGCCATCCATATGGATGTTGCTTTGACATGAACCACCTACCTAAGCATTGTTGCAGGCCATCTACACCCTTTCATGGTAACGGTATTTCCTGATGTCTGTGGCCTCTTTCAGCAGGATGATGCACCGTGCCCCAAAGCAAAAATGGATCAGGAATGGTTTGATGACCACAACAATGAGAATGAGGTGTTGACTTGGCTTCCAAATTCCCCAGATCTCAATCCAATCGAGCATCTGTGGGATGTGCTGGACAAACAAGTCCAATCCATGGAGGCCCCACCTCGCAACTTCCAGGACTTAAAGGATCTGCTGCTAACATCTTGGTGCCAGATACCACAGCACACCTTCAGGGATCTAGTGGAGTCCATGCCTCGACAGGTCAGGGCTGTTTTGGCAGCAAAAAGGGGACCAACAACATATTAGGCAGGTGGTCATAATGTTATGGCTGAGCGGTGTATGGTATCTACCTAGAGAACTTCACTAATGGTTTCATTTCCACAATATCATAGTGAGTATAAAGGTTTTAATAATTATACAGTATAATATTTTTTATAGATTTGGGTGGTGGACAGGGGCAGGAGGTTTTAGAGAGTTTAATCAGGTCACATGTACAGTGAATTTACACAATCTGACTGCTACAATTTTTCTCTTTCTTCACAAGTTAACTAATTATCAAACTCACTGCTTTATTAACTTTTATGCATTAATAGGAAAGTTTGATATTGTGTAATTGAAGAGTCATAATTCTGAGTCACAGAAAAATAATCTATTGCAGAGCCTGTGGATGTGCTGGAGGAATCAGCAGATACTCCCTCTGTCCTCCAGGTATGTGTCAGTTAAATAGTAATATTTTAACTTCATTTAAAACCTACAGGCCACTTTTTTCTAAGTGTGTGTGTGTGTGTTTGTGTGTGTTTGTGTGTGTGTTTGTGTGTGTGTTTGTTTGTGTGTGTGTTTGTGTGTGTGTGTGTGTGTGTGTGTGTTTGTTTGTGTGTGTGTGTATGTGTGTGTGTGTGTTTGTGTGTGTGTGTGTGTGTTAAGGTCATTGAGCCAATCCTGCAGCTGCTGCCCACCGAACCACACGAAGAACCTTCAGCTGTCATTCTGGTAAGAAAATCCTTCATTTATTTCCTAAAGCCAATCAATGGATTTTACAAGGTTGTTTTTACTGTAAAGAATGTTAGTATAAATCTGATATGATAAGAAGCACTTATGATCTTCATGCTCTACATTTCACAGCCGCTCGATGCTGATGAGCCGGACAGTGCCTGCCGTGATGTTCAGTGTGTGTCTGTAGTCTCCTCCCTCTCCCAGGTATTCTACACTGCTGTAACTGAGATACAAACACACAAACATCCTTCTTTACAAGATCTAATGTTAAGTTTTGTTTCTCTATTTCTGGCCAGTGGACATAAGCAGAGACATCATTGGAATGATGAGGGGTCCAGAGAGTCGGCTCTGCTGGTTTGAAAGCGCAGAGACACACTGCTTGACTCGCGAGGTAATCACAGTCTTTATTACTCTGATGAAGAGAATGGACATTTTTCAACTGACATGATTTTTAGAAGAGCACTTTTGTGAAATGTGGTTGTAGATCTTGAGTTTCATCTAATTGTCTTTTACAGGGATTCCCTTATTATACCAGAGATAAGGAGAGTTTCACTGGCATTCAGGTAAGGGATTATTCATTGTGGCATCACAAAATGTTATGAACTGCAGTGACTAATTGTGTTTGTGTGTTTTAAGTTTGTTGAGCCGAACATCCAGCTGCTGCCCACAGAACAACCTCAAGACCCTTCACCTGTTTTTCTGTTTTTTTCTAAGTGACAGAATATTAGTATGAAACTGCTGTGATCAGAAGCACTCATGATCTTCCTGCTCTACTTTTCACAGCCGCTCGATGCTGGTGAGCTGATCAGCGCTTGGTGTAATATTCAGTTCCTCTCTGCACAGGCCTCCATCTCCCAGTTCAAGGTATTCTACAGTGCAGCAGCTGAGATACAAACACACAAACACCCGTCTTTACAAGTTCTAATGTTTAGTTTTGTTTCTCTATTTTCAGTCAGTGGAAATGAAAACATACTTCCTGGGGATGATAAGGGGCCCACAGAGCCGTCTTTGTTGGTTTAAATCCACCAAGACGAGCAGCTTGAATCACATGGTAATCACAGACTTAATTACTCTGAGGAAGAGAATTGACCTTGATGATTATTAGACGCTCACGTTTGTGAAATAGATCTTGAGTTTCAGCTTTTTGTCATTTGCAGGGATTCCCTTATGAGTCCTCCATAGAGAACTGTTTCACTGGCATACAGGTAAGGGATTATTCGTTGTGGCGTCACAAAACTTTTGTTAATTGCAGTGACTAATTGTGTTCACTTTAATTTGTTCTCTTAAGGCTGAATCTGGGAGGGTTACAGAGTTCATCTCCTGTAACCGAATGGAGACATCATTCGTCGTGCCACATTATTTTGTGGTAAATTTATTGCACTGTCATGAAGTGTATCTTGTAGTTAGTAACTTTTAGAATTTTGTCAGTTGTGCTTTTGTTTGTCTTCAGTGTGGATATTTTTTTTATTCAACAGCAAACCATTACAACGGTAACCTGCACTTTGCTGTATGTGGCTGAAGATGGACAGATGTTCACCTCTACTTGGGACTATGATCACAACGACTGTGAGGTAATTCAGACTTTCAGACCTGATGTGTATCTACATATGCTGCTATTCCCCTGATTCGGATACTGTAAAATTTACTGTGTGAGTTTTAATGATTTAATGATTTGGCTTGCAGGAGAGTGAGGAGCGCCTTAACCCAGAGGAGTTGGAGGTGCCCTTTATTTGGTACGATCCTCTTCACTCTTTAATGATGTAACAGTGTATTGTATGTTTAATATACACTAAACATTTACATCTCTTGTTTCTTAGCTGCCATCTTTCAGACAGAGGGGTGACTGAAATCGGCCTGAAGGTGCCCGCGCTTCGTGAGGCGTTTGCTGTGAGTAAAACCTTTATTCAGCTGCTGTTACTGCGCAGGTAAAGTCCACTCTGCTTTAACTTTTATATTGTGTGCTGTCTTATATTCAGACTCTGCTTGCCAGCATCCACAACCAGAACTTCTTGTTCATGGCTGGAAGGAAGATCGTCATGCGACTGGCAGCAGCTAACAACCAGGTGACTTCAGAATGATGAAAGACTGTATCATTTTTGTGATGGAAATAATTTCAGTTTCTCAGCCATAGCCAAAGTGAGTTACAGAGATTTTTTCGTTTGCTTTAACAGGATGCAGTTGGTGTGCAGTTGGCCTACGAGGCCCTGATTCGATTCCTGAGGACGCCTTCCAATCAGGAATCGATTAAAGCAGAGCTCAGCTCCTGTGTAAGCTAATAAACGCCTGTGTGAAATGACAGATGTTTAAAGATAACAGATTTTGCTAATATAGAAAACAGGACTCCAATATGTAAAGCTAATTTATTTTTGTATCTTTTCTACTCTGTGCAGGACCACCACTACAACTTCCTGGATGTTTTTTTGAGCTGATTTTCTTCAGCTACTTTATAAATGGCTCAAAACCTCAGCCAGTAAGTGTCTTATCAGGAGATTTCTAAGCAATGTTTGAGTTTCAGAACATGGTCTATTTGATCTGGTTTTCTTTTTTCCATATTTTTTAAACCTGATAAGACATGGCATTAATGAAGCTTGTCTTTCTTTCCAAAAGTTTAAGGGAGGTTTCTTGGAGCGCCTGCTTGCGCTCTTCAGCATGTGGGACGTGGACGTGTGGGAGCCTGCAGCAGAGCTGTACTTCACAGTGCTTATTGTAAGTGTTGAATATCTTCTGATGCCACGATCCACAAATTCTCAGGATTGTATCTTAAACTCAGTGACACTATGTTGGATGTGTGTGGAATTTGTCAATAGGATTACCTTACAGAGCTTGCTGAAGTACTCTTCACTCAGCCTCTGGAGCTCTACAGTGACCCAGCAGCCTTAGCCACCACAGTTCAGCGACTCCTCAAGCTGCACGTCCAGCTGATGATGGACATTTTGGAGGAGCTCTGAGCAATGTCTTTCCCCTTACCCACTTCATCTTTTCTTCCTCTGTTTCATTTCATCTTCTTTTCTCTCACTTCTTTTTCCTACATTGCTCAGGCTCCACACGTAAGTATGAAATCATTTTATTTCTATTTTTGATCAACTTAATATTTAAAAAATCTCTTTTCTTTCCTACAGGTTTGTACAGTGAACCCCAGGACCTGAAGAAGGGCTTAACCCTTGTACTTAAGATCATTCTTCCCTTATTAATCTATCCCTTTTTAATCAATCCCTCTGTTCCTATCCCACTCCCCCATTCCCATAAGTTATTATTATAGATAATATATAGATAAATAGAACTGTTTATGAATAAACTTATTTGTATAATGACTATATGCTTTACTTAAATAAATATTTTTGTTCCTATTACAGCCTCATTCTGATTATTTTTAGTCATCAGTATATGTATAAAAATTTCCTTTAAACACAAACAGAATGTTTCACTCATGTACAGATAATTTTTAAAGAATTTCACAACCTTTTAAATGGTTTACTAAAATGTGGAAAAACATTATATATTATGACATATATTACGTATATAACAGAAACACAATGTCAGAAAAGAAAGGATCTCCACATTGAAGTGATAAATCGAGATGAAGGTCTTACAATACACTATACAGTTACTGTGGTGTGATGTAAATAAAAAATGAGATAATATAAAATGGTAATCATAGTAATGTAAATAATATGATAAAGCCTTCAACCCTCCCTCTGCTTAGTGCCAAGCTGTTCCCCACCCCTTCTACATGAGGTATCATGCTGACCAGAGAAAGGGTCAGTCTACTGATCATGATTTTTGAATCAGTGGTAAACACAAGTCTCTTTCTGTTCCCATCCTCTCCTGTCTTCTCTATCGCCATGTAAGTTAAATGCTAAGTTAAATTCCATGTTTAAAATGTTTGACATTGATTTTCACAGATCTAATTGGTACTGCAGCCGCACCCTCATTGCCTGACACCCCAACTTCCTGCCCTGCCCTTTAGATACACCTCTACTGTTTAGTTTGTGTAATACTTTATAATCTGTGTAATACTTTATAATCTGTGCAGATTGATTAGTTGACATGTCATGCTAAGGAGGAGTCTTCATCTTACAGTGCAGTCCAAACCCTGAATAAATAAAACCAGGGGCAACAATCAAGGTTTCTTTATGTACAAACATACAGAGGAATCGAAATACCGTTTCTCTTCTCTCGTCAGTATTAACATTGTAATTTCAGTCAGTGCAACAAAGAACAGATTTGTGATGGTACCAGCAGTATACTTATAATAAATAGATATAAATAAGCCAGTGAAAAATAATTGAACTTCTGAATGGATATATATCTGAGTAAGTGTAAACAGTGAACTCTATTAAATATACAAATATATTCAAGGTGCAAATAAGCTGAAGATAGATGTAAACATGAACATAAACATGAAGATAAATGTAAATTTCAAAAAAGTTAGATAGAAAAACAGCATCACTTATGTATTATGTGGAAGAAACTCTTACTCAGATCATAAAGAGGAAATGTTTGTGACATGTAATCCATGTAAGTATCCATGTATAACATAATGGATATTCTCCAGCCAGCAATTACTGCTCATTGAAATTAAAACAGAATCCGGAGTGGGTGGAATAATCAACCCATTTGTTCATATTTCTTAAATCACATCCATAACCAGACCAATAATTCCATCTAAAACTCTACCTATCCATCTATCCATCCATCTATTTATATCTATCTATCAAAAAAAACAGCCCCCCCATCTCCAAAAACACCAACCACCCATGGCCACTACCTGCATGCCATGCTTACCTTACATGTCTATTATTTATGTATTCATTATTTATTTATTTATTTACTTGTGTGTTTAATATTTAGATGTGTATATATCTCCACTAGTTCATGATGCATCAAAAAAGTGAGATGTGTAGAGCAGCCCAGGTCCTCTTTCACTCCTCCATGATGACATCACAGAGCTGGTGGATGTTAGAGACCTTGCACTCCCCCACCTTAGGGTTTAGGTCTGGAGACATGCTTGGCCAGTCCATCACCTTTACCCTCAGCTTCTTTAGCAAGGCAGTGGTCATCTTGGAGGTGTGTTCGGGATCGTTATCATGTTGGAATACTGCCCTGCGGCCCAATCTCCAAAGGGAGGGGATCATGCTCTGCTTCAGTATGTCACAGTACATGTTGGTATTCATGGTTCCCTCAATGAACTGTAGCTCCCCAGTGCTGGCAGCACTCATGCAGGCCCAGACCATGACACTCCCACCACCATGCTTGACTGTAGGCAAGACACACTTGTCTTTGTACTCCTCACCTGGTTGCCACCACACACGCTTGACACCATCTGAACCAAATAAGTTTATCTTGGTCTCATTGGACCACAGGACATGGCTCACAGGACTGACAGCTCAGTTTCAGGGTCTTGGCAATCTTCTTATAGCCTAGGCCATCTTTATGTAGAGCAACAATACTTTTTTTCACATCCTCAGAGAGTTCTTTGCCATGAGGTGCCATGCTGAACTTCCAGTGACCAGTATGAGAGAGTGTGAGAGCAATAACAGCAAATTTAACACACCTGCTCCCCATTCACACCTGAGACCCTGTAACACTAACGAGTCACATGACCCCGTGGAGGGTAAATGGCTAATTGGGCCCAGTTTGGACATTTCCACTTAGGGGTGTAGTCACTTTTGTTGCCAACGGTTTAGACATTAATGGCTGTGTGTTGAGTTATTTTGAGGGGACGGCAAATTTACACTGTTATACAGGCTGTACACTCACTACTGTACATTGTAGCAGAGCGTCATTTCTTCAGTCTTGTCACATGAAAAGATTTAATAAAATATTTACAATAATGTGAGGGGTGTACACACTTTTATGAGATACTGTATATATAGAGTCACCCAGAAAAATGTATACACATTCCAGGGAAAGAAAAATTTTATTTAAATATTTTATTACTAAATTTATTGCTATACATTATAGATTAATATATATGATGATATTATGATAATATTATTAATATTACACTAACATAATATACATCATACTGTTTTTCTTTTCCTGAAGTGTATATACATTTTGACTCTGTATATATAAATTGTGAACATGAAGCCATGAAACACGATTCAAGGTATCAAAAATTCCTTCACAGTTTCACATCAGCCATGTCTTGTCATTATTCTGACTGATTTTGAACCAAATCAGGTGAAAGTAAGGGACAAAATATTAGAGATTTCAAAAAGTGACACGCTTCCTGCTGCCAGTTGGTGGCGCTATGACCGAGACTCACAGTTGTCATATCTCTGTGATCATCTTTCTATGCTTAACATAATCCTAAGATTTCATGTAGATCACATAATGTACACAGAAGTTATTAGCCACTTCCTGTTTTGTTTTATTCTGCATAAGTTTAAGGGCTTCTCACGGCTGAACCGTTTGAGATCAAAAATCACTCATCAACTTTGCATTATCAATGTCTTGAGATCATATTAGCCTGGGTTTGGTGGCGGTTGTATCAATGTCTTGAGATCATATTAGCCTGGGTTTGGTGGCGGTTGTATCAATGTCTTGAGATCATATTAGCCTGGGTTTGGTGGCGGTTGTATCAATGTCTTGAGATCATATTAGCCTGGGTTTGGTGGCGGTTGTATCAATGTCTTGAGATCATATTAGCCTGGGTTTGGTGGCGGTTGTATCAATGTCTTGAGATCATATTAGCCTGGGTTTGGTGGCGGTTGTATCAATTCTCTAGGAGGAGTATATCAAATTCCATTGGGTGCGTTTTGCAAACAACTCAAAATAACTGACTTCCTGTGGATTAGACTTAATGACATGCAGTGTGAAAGTTGTTCAGGTCAATGAGATCTAAGTGTGTACCAAGTTGTACATGGATTTTTGCAGCCTCTGTTTCTAGCCATCAGCCAGTGGGACGTGGACATCAGGGAGCCTGAGGCAGAGCAACTCTTTTTAAGGCTTTCTGTAAGGGAGGAACTTTTTCTAATGCCATGAGATACGTTCTAAAGAACCTGCTTTAAATTCTCTGATCAATCTCTTCAGTATCATGCTGGAAATGTGTGTGTGTTTGTGTTTGTACAGAATATGCTGACAGTGCTGCTTGAGGACCTTTTCTATCAGCCTCTGGAGCTTTACAGAGATCCAGCAGCTTTAGCCTCTGCAGTGCTGAGCATCGTGAAGCAGCGTGTACAGGAGATGATGAAGACCATAGAGAGAGTCTGAGCAACATTCACACCCCTTTAACACACACACGCACACTTCTCTATCCCATTTGTCTTAAAGAGTGATCAGGACACAAATCTATTATTTGCTATTAGATATTTTATTATTATGCTATTAGAAGCTTTTATTAGATATTTAAACTTATCTACATTTTTTTAGTGTTCATGTGTGTGGAGTTTTCCTCTTAGTATTCTGATTATCTCTCACAGTCCAGTGATGTGTGGTAGGTTGATTGGCATCTATAAATTGTCCAAAGTGTGTGAATGTGTGTGTGTGTGACTGTTCCCTGTGTTAGGTTGGCACCCTGTGTCCCCTGGTCCCCTTGGTAGCACAGTTATCATTTCAAATGTGTACATCATTCTGTCCTGCCAAAACGCCCATAAGCTCAATTTTATTCTTGTACATAGAAACATTTTAAACACTGGACAGTAACACATCAGGCAAAATAGAATTTCTGTACAGGGAGGTGTGTATTCCTTACTTTATCATCATTTTGTTCTAGTTTACAAGACATAAAAATAACAAATGACATCAAAGTATTTAAAATGTTTAAATAACTAAATACAAAGACATTAACAACAATTTTAGTCAACATTACAGAACCGAGTGAACGGACACAAATGAATGACTTTTACATGAGACAGAAATTCTTTTTGCAACTTCAGTCCTTAAACAAACATCCTTTTGCACAAACACACACTTATAGAGTACACACTTACTCCCAGAGACTGTGGTTGCAGGTTGTTTCACTTCTATAAAATGCACAAATTAAGATAAAATATGTAATAATGTTATAAATAAATGTTAAAATAATGTATATAAAATATAAATAATGCCATAAATAATAATGTTGGTGTAAGAGTTTAGAGAAGTAAAAACTCTATCAATGGCAGCACAGATGCACAGACACACACACATAAGTACACACACCGTGGGTGTATTTATCACACTGAAAATGATTTCATTTGTTCACAGAAGCATTTACAGATAAAATGCCGTACTGATGACAATCCTATAATTTGGGAGAAAACATTTATATCCTTATCATCTTCCTGATTGTAAATTTATTCATGAAAAAAACCTAATGTAAACCTAAATTGACTTCAAAACATATAACATCACGCTTTACTACACTTACATATACACATTATGTATATTCATATACAAGTTAAAATCTCCGATATTAAAAACAATTAAAGAAAGCAAGCCAACACAAATCCAGAAACAAAGACAAATAAGACCAGACCCTCAATTAAGACAAAAGCAATACTGTCCAATGTAAAGTTTTATTCTCTGTGCGTATGTTATGAGCCTTTGGTCTATTATTTGCGTATTCATGAAACATGTTGTAAGACTGTTGACTTTGTGTTTGGATTGAATTAAACTTCAGCATATGGAACATCAAATGCAGACACACGCAGACGCATGCAGACACACACTTACTTACCCTCAGTGTATCATAATCAGAGCACATGGGTGCAGGGTTCAGGGTGGTGTAAGTGTCACTGGCAGAGCTTTTAATATTCTAGTGGGGACATGAGAATTTAAAGAAACAATACACACGTGCACACATACACACACACACACACACACTCAACACACTCTCCTTCATACACACCCACACACACAGGTAGAAAGACTGTATACTTACTTGCAGTGTGTCATATTCTGGGGACACAGTCATGAGGTTCAGCGCTGTGTATGTGTCATCTCCAGGCGTTGGAACACACTGAGAGAATTGAAGAGAAAACCTCTTTAGTTTTTATTTATTAACAGATTTATAGGAACTTTAAGAAGATTAAAACACAAAGTGAAAAGTTCTCTCAGTAGCTGAATGTCTCTTTCTGCTCTTTTCTTCCTCCTGTTCACACAAAGGACACAAAAACCAGGCTGTTCAATCTGTTCCTGCTTTATTCGTCTAATGTTTAACATTGGATTATGATTCTGGTAACTTAAGGAATACAAAAAGAATTCAGTCACTCACTTAACACACAGGACGGCGATAAGAAGAGAGAGAAGCAGGAACAAGTGCAGCAGCAGCTCCCCATACAGCATACAGCTTCCACACTACAGCTTGGTTCTCTTTTAGCACAGGGACAACTGTTAGTGTTACCGGAAAACTTATTGACAGACAAATTATTTATTTAATTCTTTTTTAAAAGCAGAAGTGATTAAAGTGATTACTGTTCTCTGGTCATGTTACCAAGTAATTGCAATAAAAAAAAAGCAAACTTAAACATAAACTTTCTAATCTTTTCTAAAAATATTAGAAAACCTGATAGTACGAAGTGTTGAACCTGAAAACTGCTTGCCTAAATGTTTCTTATATTAAAAAACATTCCCACATGAGCAATTACACATTTTTTTTGCAATCTGTTTTAGTTCTAGTAGATATGAAACAACGAGGTATTACAGTGAGAGCCGTAATATAAACCAGGGATTTGTTTTGAAGCAGGAAGCAGGAGTAGAACCACATTTCAACAACAGCACTGTGCTGTATATACTTTAAAAAAACACACACACACACACATTGTGCAATGCCTCATAAGCAATTCTGGATTTTCCTCTTTATTTATTTGACTGAAACCTAAATCCAAAGTGACTTATAAACAAAAACAAAATCCAAACCAAGCAAAAAGCTTTTTAAGATAAAGTTAAGTACCACCAGAACCTGAGCTACCACAACCTTCTAGATAATGACTGATTCTCACGTCTAACAGTTTGTTCAGGAGAGCGAAGATCCTCACGTCCTTTCACAGCACAGGAGTAGTTCCCTGCATCTTCGCTGAAGAAGAGGTAGAGTTTGTTGTGTTTGGTGAGTTTATCAGTAACAGGCTGTCCGTTCTTGTACCACAGGTAAGTGGGGCTGTTGGACAGAGTGCAGGACGTGATGCAGCTCAGCGTTACTGTCGTCCGTTCTTCTGATGACCCTGCATAGTGACTCAGTCTTACCTGCAGATCTGAACGTGCACAAAATAAAGGAATGGGATTTAACAGATGTACAATGATGCAGAGAGACCAGATGTAGAGACAGTTAAGTGGGGGATATTAACCTGTAACATTAAGAACCACTCCAGGTCTACCCGAGATTCGGTTAGATGTATAAACTACTCTAAGCCGATATTCTCCAGAGTCTTTCTTTCTCAGCTGGTTCATTTTCAGAGTGCAGTTTCTGTCTTGCTTCACATATTCAACTCGATTAGTAAACTCATGCTTCAGGTCCTTGAAGTCCTTAGAAGAATGCCAGAATACTTCTTTAACACTCTGTCCACTGGAAAGCACTTTTTCCACAATTTCCACTGAAGACCCTTCCAAAGGTTCCAAACTCTCTTGTCTGGGTAGGTCACCCTCATACAGCTCCTTCCAACACCTGAAATGGTAACAGGTCATGAAGAGATGGTTTAAAATTGATTTTAAAAGCTTCAGCCTCTTTCATGAACCATAACAGGAGTAAGCTTTCGCTGCCTACCTGCTGATTGATTGACTGATTCTCACAATTGCACATTGCCGTTTTACATTAGGTTAAATTAGTTACAGCTCGACATTATGTTTATAGGACAGTGTTGTATGTGAGTGTTTTTTCTCTTAACATGTTTTAGATTCAACCTATTTATTATCTATGCAAATTTCTCTATGGGACCATGTAGGGACTTTGCAAAACTAACCCACAAATCATTTCATTGCAGCAAAATGAATACTCACACAGAGAAGGAGCTCGAATCTTGTTATAGCCGTGAACAGAGCAGGAGTAACTGACTTCTTCATCATTGCTTAAAGGGAAAGTTCCCTGGGTGTCTTTGTTATCCTGTATGTATTGATCCTTGTACCAGTAGTACACATTAGCAGCAAAGGTTAGATGACAGGAAGTGTGGCAGATTAGAGCTTGACTTTTGTAGTGACGGATCACCTGCAGATCTAAATGAAGTTAAAGGTGAATATTTCATCACAGACATGTACAACAACACAGTTTATTCCAGACTAGCTGCTCTGTTACCTGTAACTGTCAGAGTAACTCCAGCTGAGCTCACGTATTTCTCTCCTTTATCCGTAATGAGCATGAAGCGATATTCCCCCGCGTCTCTCTCTCTCGGGTCTGTTGATCTTGAGTTTGTCATCTCTGTGTAGTTCACACGTCCGGCGTAGTCGGAGTCTAAAGTCTTTGAAGCTGAACCAGAATCCAGTGGTGATGTTGATATTTGAGTAAGAGCACGTCAGGTTTACAGACGACTCCCTCAGAGCACAGATCTTCTCATGACTGCATGACACTTTCAGGTTCTGGATCCCTGACACTGAAACTGAATCGTTTACATGAAATATTAAAATATAATTAAAACAGCTTTATGTTTGTTATGAACACAGTTTCCTTTGAGGAAGATAAAAAGTCTCTCAGCAACATAACAAAGCTGCATTTTTTTCCCTTTTCTCCTTCAAGAGTAGAAAAAATGGCAGCTGGTGAGGGTGCGCTGGTATAAGAGAAATAAAACATACAGTCATTGTCACTGTGATTCGTTACTGATATCACCTATCAGGTCTGGTGAACTATGACGGATTATACCACTACGAATTACACAACCACTCAGCAGCTGTGGTGTAGATACACAGAGGATTATTGGTTTAAACCAGTGAAATATTTTACACATCCGAAAGGTTACTTGTAGATAATTAACACAACACACAGAACAAAAGTGTATTATATATACAGTTTATGAAAATAAAAAATAATAATAATCTTATTCACTGTCAAAAGATATGATTTTGCTTTTTTACAGATTTTTATAAACAGTCACAGGAGTCTTTAGATGCCACTTTTAACCTCCCTAAACCTCAAATAATTGTCCCTTGTCACCTATAGTACATTTTTATTCAGGGCTGATTAAGTGGATGTGGAGTTCTTTAGTTTAGACTTTTGAGACAAAGTCCCACAGAGCCAACATATACCATATAACAGAGACAGGTTCATATTAACAGGTGACGAAAAGAGCAACCCTACCTGTAATATTCAACAACAGGATCAGCAGCAGCAACATTCTGGATTCAATGTCTATAGTTCCACTTAGAAAGAACGTATTCTTACTTTTGGATCTTCTTGTAAAGATACATTTGAGGAAGTGGACAATGATATGATGATGGTGTGTGTGTCTTATGAGGGAGTCAACATGTAATTAATGGGAAGTAAAAAGTGTGTGATGGAAGTTCCTGTCCTGTCATTAACCGTAAGAATGAAATAAACCTATACCTATACACTATTTAAATGTTAGTATTGAACATTTAGAAAATATGTATTATATATGTATTTATTGTAAAAAAAAAAAAAAAAAAAAAAAAAAAGTACACCAACACACCATGATGGAGTCCATTTTTTAATTTTGTTTGTCAAACCACAGCAAAAAAAATTGCAAAACCAGTTGTGAAGTAAAAGGAAAATATGAAGCAATAGCTAGTGTTTTTCCCCACAGACAATTGTCTCAATACAGCTGTGTTTAAACCTCATAGAAAATGTGGCCCAATCATCATACTTCAGTGCTTTTAGATCAAATTTAGTCTCTCTCTCATATACATGATAAAATGCATCATCCATAATGTATTAATATAAACTTCTAATTTGCACTACAGCAGAAAATAAATGTCAGAGCTGCTGTATTAGAAAGTTAATCAACAATGTATGACCGAATAAAATCAAGAATTAAACTGATGGATAAAAACAAACAAAGAAAAAAGTCTTCATCATGTGTTACTGTGGCGGTGGAGACAGACAGGAGGTGGTTTGAACCAGCAGGTAACGTGATGATTCTCTTTGCTCAGGAGCAGGCAGAGAGCAAGTGGGAACTCCAGAAGCTGCTGTAGCCTACCACCTCTTCAGCTTGAGGACACATCTGGTGTATTCCAGCATCAAGTGGGCAGTCCTGTAGTGTGTTCGCCAAACACCTGAAGAGCACCGCAAACACTTCTGGTTACTGCAGCTCCATGAGATCGGTACTCCAAGTTACGATGATCGGTTAGCACAATGAAAGGATGATATGCTCCCTCCAACCAGTGTCGCCATTCCTCCAGTGCTGCCTTGATGGACAGCAGCTACCGATTCCCCACATTGTAGTTGGCTTTAGCTGGCGCAGGTTTCCAGGAAAAGAAGGCGCAAGGGTGCATTTTCTTGGGGGCTCCATGGTGCTGTGACAAAACTGCCCCTATTCCACAGCTGGATGCGTCTACTTCAACCACGAAGGAGAGCTTGGGGTCTGGATGGTGGAGAATGGGTACAGTGGTGAACCTCTGTTTCAGTGTCTGGAAGGCAGATATGGCCGAGTTTCTTAGGTTTTCCCCTCAGAAGGGAGGTTAGTGGTCTAAGCGACAAGGCTGTAGTTGCAGTTGAAGCACC
The DNA here is from genome assembly GCF_019097595.1 of Hemibagrus wyckioides. Classification (NCBI taxonomy): domain Eukaryota; kingdom Metazoa; phylum Chordata; class Actinopteri; order Siluriformes; family Bagridae; genus Hemibagrus; species Hemibagrus wyckioides. The sequence goes on along the minus strand of NW_026690771.1, from coordinate 207,442 downwards.
GATAGAAGTTCGCAAATCCTAAGAAATGTTGCAACTCTTTGACCATGGTTGGCTCAGGCCAGTCTGTGAAAGCTTTCACCTTGCTCATGTCCAACTCCACCCTTCTCCTCAAGGTCACATACCCCAAGAAGGTGATGGTTTCCTTGTGGAACTCGCATTTTTCAGTTTTTAATGTTGGAGATTGCAATATTCTCTGGGAATGATTGCAAAACTTCCCTCTAGTGGGCTTTCAATTGATATACTGCTGCTCAAAAATTTTCACTACCTTCCTTAACCTAGCTTCCACTACTCTTTCCATAGCTTCATTGTATGGCGCATCAACTTTATCCCCCTATAGTTGCTGCAACTCTGCATGTCACCCTTATTCTTAAAGATCAGCACTAATACACTTCTCCATTCCTCAGGCATCTTCTCACTCTCTAAAACCCTGTTAAACAGACTAGTTAAAAATTCCACTGCCGCCTCTCCTAGACACTTCCAGACCTCCACCGGGATGTCGTCAGGACCGACTGCCTTTCCACTTTTCATCCTCTTCAAAGCCTTCCTGACTTCATCCTTTCTAATCTTATCTACTTTCTGTTCCACAGAGTTCACCCTGACTACTCTTTTTTCCCTCTCATTTTCCTCATTCATCAGCTCTTCAAAATACTCCTTCCATCTCCTCTGTACACTCTCCTCACTTGTGAGCACCTTTCCATCTCTATCCTTAATAACTCTAACCTGCTGCTGTAACTCCTTGTATTCCTGTCTATTCTCTTCAGTCCTGTCCATGTGCAATGTCCATCCTCTTAGCAAAGTCCACTACCATCTGTCCTTCAAGGTTCCTTTCCTTAACTCCAAACTTGCCCATCACCTCCTCATCACCTGTGTTCCCCTCACCAACATGTCCATTAAAATCTGCTCCTATCACCACTCTCTCACCCGTGGGAATAGTCTCTATCACCTCATCTAATTCACACCAGAATCTCTCTTTCTCCTCTAACTCACAACCTACCTGTGGGGCATAACCACTAACAACATTCAGCATCACCACTTCAACATCTAACTTCAGACTCATCACCCTGTCTGACACTCTCATCACCTCCAGAACATTCCTCACAAACTCCTCCTTCAGGACCACACCTACCCCATTTCTCTTACTATCCACACCATAATAAAACAGCTTGAATCCTGCTCCTATACTACGAGCCTTGCTACCCTTCCACCTGGTCTCCTGTACACACAGTATATCCTCCTTCCTTCTCTCCATCATATCAGCCAGCTCTCTACCTTTCCCTGTCATAGTACCAACATTCAGAGTTCCTATTCTCAGTCCTAAACTCTTCCCTTCCCTCTTCTCTCTCAGTCTACGCACTCTTCTCCCTCCTCTACTTCCTCGACCAACAGTAGCCCAATTTCCACCAGCGCCCTGTAGGTCAACGGCGCCGATGGCGGTCGTTGTTAACCCAGCCTCGACCGATCCGGTATGAAATTCAGAGTACTGACAATTCGCATGGTTAAATTTGGCAATGTTTTACGTCAGATACCCTTCCTGATGCAACCCTCATTATTGATCCTGGCTTGGGACCGGCGCAGAAGTCACTGTACTGTGACCCCATGGCTAGATTACAGGCAAACAAATAAACTAAAGATGTTTAATGTGGATAATAAACTGTTTATTTCAATTTCTATTTCCTAAAATCCTGAACTGTATGGATCATTTGAAGGTTAAAAACAGCATTCAGCACTACAGTAAGCACTACAAAACTCTATCCAAGCAATAATACTGTAATAAAACACCAAAGTCATTCCTCTTCTGCTGTTTGATTTGGATGCAATGTCGGTTTAAAACAGATTTACAGAACAGATCACCACATCTCTCTCAGCTTTCTTCCAGCAACCTGAAGTTCCTCCTCTTTAGCTTTTAGATGAGGATTTCCTGGATCTTGCTGTAGATCTGAGATGGATCATCAGCTGCTTCATCTGCCACAAGTCTGTGGGACAAATAGAGGTCACTTAAAAAACTTGATGTTGACTGAGCAGCACAGTTAGTGTTGGTGTAATGATGATAATTTGCTCACTGGATGGCAGCAGTGCTCCTGCTAATGTCCACAGCAGTGTACTGAACTTCCTCTTCCTCTCTGGTGTGTGGAGGAAGTCCCTAACCCTAACCCTATTTGCAAACACAGCAGCAGACTGTGGTTGAAAATTAGCACAGGATAAAGTTTATATCTGAACATGATCACATGATCAAACAGTCCCTCCTCCTTTCACCCACACTCACCTGTCCACTCTCACCAGTGCTGCTGTGGCCATTAGCTGAGCTCCACTTCCTCTTTCTGAGAAACCGCAAGCACATGTGAAGTTAAAAATGAGTATTTATTGGTCTGTTTTATTCTGGAGGTTCAAAATGAGTGTTAATGCCAGGAAGACCAACAGTCCCTCTATGATGGGCTTTAAGATTGTGTACTTCTCTGAACCTTGAGAAATAAATAACATGTTTGTGACTGAAATATAAATGCTGTCATCACACTGCTGCAATTAACATGTAGACAGCACATGTGGAGCACCAAATATAAGAATTTGAACATCGAACAAAACTTTTCTATATTAAACTCTTAGATTTAACATTTTTATTTATAATTTATACTAAATATTGAGATTAATTTTTTTTTTCCTTTTTATGTAAAATTCTAATTGAAACTTTAGGTGAAACATTACATTTAACATTTAGATTTATTTTAAAAATTTACATTAAATCTTAAAACATGTTCATGTTATGTTAAATAGAGTTAAAAATATATATATAAATGAAAATCTAAATATTTAGAAACATTTTACAGTTTTTAAAATGATATATTTCTATTGCAGGAAGAACAGAAAAATATAAGAAATGAGTTAATAAACACTATTCCTTTTTTGATTTTACAATTTTCTGTCCCTTATACACTCCCTATAGCTAGGCAAAAATAAATAAATAAATAAATAAATACTAAAAATACTGATGTTAGACAGTGAGAAATTAATCAGCACTGTTGTTAGCACACTATCTAATTGTGATAACCATACCCATGTAATTTTACTGTACATTTTAAATGCAAGTGTTAAATGTTGTGTTAAATAAATATTAATATTTAAAAGATTTAGATCAAATTTAGATTTAACATTTATATTATTTAAATTTTAGTCTACATTTAAAACATAAATGTTAATTGTAAATCATAAGTAGAAATTTCCAGTCGAAATGTTAAACGTAGAACTGAAATGTTTCATTCACATGAAATTGTGTTTCATCAATTTTCCAAAAGCAGGGGTGGTGGCTTCCCGCAGCAGATTTCACATCCTCACCTGCATGCCTAAACCACAGTATCATGAAGAACTGGCAACCAAGGACAAAATTAGCATACGATGAAACCTTTGAATTTTATATTTAACATATTCACAGTTCTCCATTAGAGCATTACACCAGATGTTGGATTACATCTGGTTTCCTGTTAAGCGAGAGCTATGGCTACATAAAGCTCAATGCCATGTCTGTTGAGAGAGGGGTTGATTCCATGGTTGCCTGTAAATGCAAAATTGATTAAACTGAAATCTCATTATTACAGATTGCAGTAAAGAAACATTGTTTGATTCTATGCAAACTACTGCAGTGCAGTAGTACAGTCCACTGTCCTGGGAGCTGATGTAGCTGATGCTGTAATTCTGGCCTGTTGTCAGCAGTGTGTCTGCAGCTGCACTCTGCTTAAACCAGGAGTAGGTGAGAACAGGAGGGTTTGCATCACTGCTACAGCTCAGAGTCACTGAATCCCCCTCCACTGTGTCTCCAGAGGGAAGAACCACTGCTCTGGTGTGTTTAGGGGGGGGGGACTGATCGAGTACATTATAAAGAAATACATATTACAAAACCACCTCCTTGCATGGAGGTTTTGCTGTCTGTGCAGTGCACATGACAAAAGACTGAACACACTATGTGCCCAAGCTACATAATTGTGTAGCACTCCTTTATAAGAAACATTTATAAGAAAGATACTTTAAAAATAGCAAACACATAAAAAGGGATGATTCACAGGAGAAGATACAGTCCATATGCAGTCTGTGTATGATGTCTTGCTGGCCAGCAGCAATCGTCCTGGTTCAGTTCCACTGCTACAGGTGCTCCAGTCACCTTACCACTAGGAAAGGAGAAGACAAAACACTGCCAGTATCTCTAACCCACTTCACATGTAAAAAGCTATTACTACTATTCCCTTGTGCATACAATATACCACAATCCACCCCAAGCCAGTGCCACAGTGCACAAACAGGAAAAAAAGAAAAAGGGTTTCTATAGGCTAGGATGTTGGACCTGAACTTCTGTCACAGTCTCTACTTATAACCTTAAACAATGTTAAACAAATGCAGGTCTTCAGCCATCAACTGCTTGAAAAAGATCAAACACTACTCACATTATACTCACATTATGACTGGGCAACCCCGTGCTATCTAGTCCTGTTGAAACCCGCAGTCACCGTCATACTTGCTGCACCTCGACTCACTCACACTTCCGGTCACTCGCCTACTCAGCTTCGGCCTCGAGCCGTCCACGTCCCCTTCACCAAGGGAGTTCCATTACTCACGCCAACACCACCTGCGCGCTACAGCGCAACCGGAAGATTCACTTCCGTTGGCACCCACGTGCCTGAACACCGATCTAACGACCGATAGCTCCAACTCGTCATTGTACGCTTCTTAAAAGGGCAGCAGTGTCCACCGCATCCCCACCAGCCAATTGCAGCGGGCTGTTAATTACAATCTGTAAATAGCCATTAGAGCCACAGCAGAACCCATACACAACAATACATAATAATATACAAATATAAATATACAACAATACAAAAGGAGAAAAATACATTCATAAAAAAAAGAAATAAACCTTACACATTATTTCATCCCTAACATATGCATACCACACTAAGTAGAACAACTACAGTAAACACTACAGTAGACAATTAAACAAGAAACAAGAAAACGCGCTCGTATCAATAGTCTGTTTCGGGTGGGGAAGGAGGGAAAAAGAGAAGAAAAGAAAGAAAGTAAGAAACCAAAGAGAGGTGCGCCTGATTTGTCTTTTTTTTTTTTAATGTGCTTTTTTTACGCAAACATGACAAAAATTCCCAATTCCCCTCCCTTCAAGGTTGGTGCGTTTCGAATCCCACCACAGACAAGGATTAAATATTGCATTCAGTTTTGAAATAGTAATTCCGCCCCTTCCAATATGGCGGACGCATTGACGTGTCGGTGTACATATCAATATCCGGTACTGCGCACTCTGCTGTTTAAAAATATGGAATTGACCTGTTTTTTATTAACATTATTTTACCACTTGCGCCTCGTCAAATAAGGTCGTTATTAATTATTATTTTATTTAATAGCTAAATAAATATACGAAACATATGCCACCATGTTGTTGATTTTTATTTCCAGGTAAGAAGAGAAGAGCTCAGTTAGCACTTAGCTTGTGTCTTTATAATCAGCTTACAGTTTACATAGACCCAGAGAGATGGTGTGTGTGTGTGTGTGTGTGTGTGTGAGAGAGAGAGAGAGAGAGAGAGTGTATGAAATGAAAGACTAATATACAGCTATTATGTAACATTACAGATCCCTGACAGTAGGGGGTGGTATTTTGAAAAAAAAGTTATTTGGCATCTATTTAGTCTGTGTTATGTCCCCCATCATTTTCCCTGAAGGAGAAAGGGGTCTGGGTTCTTATGGGTTAAGGCACAGTGAACTCTGTAATGTGTGCTTTAATTATCTCTGTATTCCACAGTTTTACATTTCTACACAAACAAAAAGTTTAAGTCCACATTCTCAGATGCAAAATGTAAAATACTGCAAAATGTAAAATAATAGTTACCCACAAAAACAGGATCAAAATGTGGAGGCGAAAAGAAACGACTGATATTATAAACTATTTCTTCTTAAAGAGTAACCTTAAGAGTTCAGAGTAACTGCATTATAAATGATGTGCTACAGTGGTGTGATTTGGTGTAAACTGTAAATCCACATTTTTAGTCCTCTACAATTTAGATTTTCAGATTTTTATCTCAAGATTTCAGACTTTTTATACACAACTGTGCTCTGGATGCTTAAATGTAAATGTGCAATTCCCCAAATGTTACAGATTTTTCTACATTTTGGAAACAAACCTTCCAAGACTATAAATATCTGAATTTTGTTGGATGTTATTTGTCATTTTTCACATTTTAGTAAACCAAAGTTTCTGAAGTTCTTTAAAAAGGATTTGTATATGAGTGAAAAGTTCATTTAGTGTTGTGTTGCTTTTTAAAGGAAAATTATATAGACATACTGATGACTAAAAATAATCAGAATGAGACGGTAATAGGAGCAAATGAAAACATTTATTAAAGTAAACTATATAAACACTATACAACTATAAGTTTATTTACAACAATATTATTTGCAGCTACTATTTATACTAATTACTATTAGCAGTTATCTATATAGACAAGGATAGAGGGATACATTGATAAGGGATGATAAGTTTCCACAAAATGTCCATCATCTTCTGGACACTCTGTCTGAGGAAAGGTCTCAGTTTGCTGGCTAAGGCTGCTGGGTCTTGGTAGAACTCCGGGGGCTGAGTAAACAGCACTTCAGCGAGATCTGTAAGCTGATCCTATAGACAAATTACATCATCACTGTCACAATCCAACATAGTGTCACTGAGTTTAGGATACAATACTGAGAATTTGTGGATCACAGCATCAGAAGATATTAGACACTTACAATAAGCACTTTAAAGGAGGTCCTTGCTGCAGGCTTCCACACGTCTACCTCCCACATGCTGATGAGCGCAAACAGGCGCTCCAAGAATCCTCCCTTAAGCTTTAGGAAAGAAAGATGACAAGCTCCATTAATATCATGTCATATCAGGGATAACAACATGGAAAAATAAAATGAGATAAAATAAACCATGTTCTGAAACTACATTCAAGCATGGCTTTTAAATCTCCTGATAAGACTCTTACTGTCTCAGGTATTGAGCTGTTTGTAAAATAGCCGAATAGAAGCAGCTCGAAAAAGATGTCCAGGAAGTTGTAGTGGTAGACCTGCACAGAAGAGAAAAGTTACAAGAAGAAATTAGCTTTACATAATGGAGTCCTGTTTTCTATCACATCAAAATCTTTTAGATTTAAACATTTGTCATGTTACACAAGCATTTATAAGCTTACATAGGACCCGGAGAGCTCTGCTGCAATCCAGTCCTGATAAGAAGGAGTCTTCAGGAAACGAATCAGAGCCTCGTAGGCCAGCTGTACACGACCTGCATCCTGTTAAAACAAACAAACAAAATAATCACTTTGGCTTCAGTTTTTTTAACGTGGAAACTCATTTTAAACCCTAAAATGAAGCAGTATGTAAGCCTCAGCATGTCCAGTACTTTACTAAAGATACACAGATGATGTATGACATGGGCCAAATGTCCAACTACTGCATATCCCAGAGCCCTCTTCATTATGTACATTTTATTTTAATATTTATCCTAAGAATGTCCTTTTTTTAGCAGGCTGTGATTGTTATAAAATTAGCTTTTGATGCTTGTTATTTTAATTATTATTCCTTAATTACTCATATTACTCATGAATCTGAATATAAGACAGCACATAATATAAGCTAAAGCAGAGTGAACTTCCCCTGAACAAAAACAGCAGCTAAACAAAGGTTTTACTCACAGCGAACGCCTCACGGAGAGCATGCAGCTTCAGGCCGATATCAGATACCCCTCTCTCTGTAAGATGGTCCCTAAGAAACAAAAGATTTACATGCTTAGTGTATTAAACATACATTACTCCTTTATACCATTAAACTGTGAAGAGAAGCGTACCAAGTAAAGGGCACCTCCATCTCCTCTTGGCTAAGGCTCTCCTCACTCTCCTGCAAGACACATTAGCAATAAATCATTAAAACTCACACAGTAAATGTTACAGCCTCCCATTCAGGGGAATAGCAGCATCTGTAGATACACATCAGGTCTGAAACACAGAATTACCTCAGAGTCGTCCTGTTCCTCTGAATCACTGTGGGGAGAGTCAACCTGCTCCTGCTCCCAGGTGGAGGTGTTCACCTGACCATCTTTAGCCACATGCAGGAACGTGCAGGACACCTTCTTAAAGGTTTGCTGTTAAATTAAAAAATATATAAAAACACTGCAGACCCATATGTGTACAAAATTCCAAGAGTTACTATCTACAATAAAGACTTCATGACATTGCAATAAATTTACCATATAATCCTCAAGTGGCGCCATGATGGTTTCCACCCGGTTACAGGAAAGGAGCTCTGTAACCTTCCCATATTCAGCCTTAAGAGAACAATTTGAAGTGAACACAATTAGTCACTGCAACTAACAAAAGTTTTGTGACGCCACAACAGATAATCCCTCACCTGTATGGCAGTGAAATGGTCCTCGATGGTGGTCCGATAAGGGAATCCCTGCAAATGACAATTAGCTGTAACTCAAGATCTACTTCTCAAAAGTGTTCATCTAATAATCATTAATATCAATTCTCTTCATCAGAGTAACAAAGATGGTGATTACCAGCTGGTCAAAGTAGCGCATCTTGGTGGTTTTAAACCAGCAAAAACCACTCTCAGGACCCCTTATCATCCCGAGGAAGTATCCCTTAACGTCCACTGCCTAGAAATAGAGAAACTAAACATTAGAACTTGTAAAGAAGGATGTGTGTGTGTTTGTATCTCAGCTGCAGCACTGTACAATACCCCAGACTGGGAGTTGGAGGAGTCTGCAGTGTTGTACTCAACATTACAGCAGGTGCTGTTCAGCTCACCAGCACTGAGGGGCTGTGAAAAGTAGAAGATGAGGATCATCAGTGTTTTTTATCATAGCAGTTTCACACTAACACTTTCAAACATTCTGTCACTTGGAAAATCCAGAGATCAGATTTAGTAAATAAATGACAGGTTTGGTTACCAGAACAACAGCTGAAGATGTGGAGTGAGTTTCTGTGGGTAGCTGCGGCAGGATTGGCTCAACAACCTTAAGACACACACACACACACTTAGACAAAAGCAGCCTACACGTTTCAAATGTAGTTAAAATATTTTACTGACACATACCTGGAGGACTGAGGGAGTATCGGATGATTCTCCCAGCAAATCCACAGCTTCTGCAATAAATTAGTTTCATGTAAGTTTAATTACAACTAATATTTTCTGTTAAATGTAAAACATTAAAATGGCCAAATTTATAAGGTAGTAGAGAGAGAGAGAGAGAGAGAGAGACCTTGTAAATTTTTCTTTCCTTTCTTTCTAATGCTTAAAAGTTAATAAACCTGTGAGTTAGTTAGCTAGTTAATTTGTGAAGAAACAGACTAATTGTAGCATTAGTAGCTTGTGTAAATTCACTGTACATGTGACTGATTAAACTCTCTAAATCCTCAAGTCCAGGCATCCTGATGAACTCCACCTCCCCATCAGGATCCACACGCTGCCGTCTACTCAGAGGGGCTTCTTGATTGCCATCCTCTTCGTCCCACCTCCTCCTTATGCCCTGGTGTGGGACAGGAGTTATCATTGTGGCAGGAGCATAGTACATACCAGCCACAATGTTGTGGATGTCGATATTGAAATAAGGCTGGGGCAAAGAAACTGTTGAAGGCTGTGGACTCCCTGAAGGTGGTGGCCTCCTCAAAGGGGGTGGGGTTTTATTTTAATAGCACTGTGTATGTTTTATACAGCAGGAAAGCCTCACTATCAAAACAAGAAGTATTTACACAAGTTATATTACTGTAATCTTCCTATAACAGTGCATTAAAAACTCAGTATTTACATTTTAGCTGCATTTATAGGTGTTATACAGGGCTCTTCCAGTATCACGGCTTCACTGTTAGTCACACTGTGCACTTATTTCAATGCTTAAAAATATCTTCCCCCAAAAAATGCAGATTAAAATACATTTCTATTACAGTCTATTACTTTAGCACTTTCTTACTCCAGTGGTTCACATCCCCTTTGAGTCCAATTGTGTCTCCTCTCAAAAATTCGCCCTTTATCGTAAATTACACTACTCCTAACTATTTTATTCACGACAGCTAGAAACAAAACCTTGCTGAACAGAATTGAAACAAACAGCTTGATATTTTTGCCTAAGCTGCACTCTACATTGCCACACTAGCTCCATTTATTTGTACCGATTGGTTTTATTTGTACCGATTGGTTTTGTTCAGCTAGCTGCCTTTCCTCACAGCCCCTTTCTCTCTCCGCTTTAACAACTCGACAAACACGGACAATGAAAAATCCTTAAAATAATAAGTTACTTCATGTTATTATAAGTATTTTAACTTATTCTATTCACTCCATCAAAAAAAAAAACTATAAACACTGAAAAACAATTACTTAGCTACATGCTAACTAGCCGCCTAGCTAATCTTTGCTAATACTCCTCGGCTTGACTTAGTAAATTTTAACAAACGTTAAGTAAACATTGGGACTTTTATGAAAAGCTGATGTTAACATATCTGAAAACATCAACACTGTTTTCTTCTTCCCTGCTCGTTTCACTGGAGTCTGCCATTTTGTCTGCTAGCTTTAGCATACTGATCGTGTACGTAAAGCGATTAGCCGAATAAAGATTAGCCGAACAGAATTTCTCAAAACCATCTAATCATATAAAACGATATTCCTGATTGCGGTTTTTTGTAATAACGCGGTGTTTAAAAGACTTTATACTTAAGTGAAAAAGAGGAAACTCAGTAACTCACCGTTCCAGGGGTCGTACAGTCCGCTCCATCCGGGCTCGGGATCCACATCCGGGTGCTGAGGCTCGGCTCCTCCCCCGAAGTTCATCATCGCTGCGCTGTAGAGTCGGTGTAGGAGTCAAATCCAGTAGTGGAGTACAGAGAAATCCGAAACAGGGGTGTAGCAAAAATGCCAAAAGATAATCCAAATCTTGCGACCTTCAGAACCAGTATAAACCAACACTAACTAGTATAAACTAGCACTAACTAGTATAAACCAATATAAACCAGCACTAACTAGTATAAAACAGCACTAACTAGTATAAACCAATATAAACCAGCACTAACTAGTATAAAACAGCACTAACTAGTATAAACCAATATAAACCAGCACTAACTAGTATAAACCAACACTAACTAGTATAAAACAGCACTAACTAGTATAAACCAATATAAACCAGCACTAACTAGTATAAACCAGTATAAACCAGCACTAACTAGTATAAACCAGCACTAACTAGTATAAACCAGCACTAACTAGTAACAAGAGTCAATAATGAATAAATAATAATAATAATCATAATAATAAGCTGAAATGTCCGGGAAGCCCAGGGAGTGAAGCATAGCTGAAGTTTAAGGCAGCATGTAGCTGTACAGTTAGAATTCAAGCTGTAGGACCAGTTTAAAGACGATACGACCTTAAAAAAAAAACTCCTGTTTACGGCATCTACCGAAAACCTCCGAGAAAAACCGAACTGTACGGAAACCAGGAAGTGAAGTCCGTAAAAAATGCATTTACAAATTATATATTTTACATTTTATAATTTGCTCCTGCTGAACACACTCAGTGTCCTCAAGGTAGGATGATCTTTATCCTTTAATGCCACACTGTTTCTACAATAAATCATGTTAAAGTGACAGTGTTACAGTCTAATGTTATGTAGCACACAAGACACCTCATCTTGCCGTGAATTAGCCTAATGCTAGTTACCGTGCTAGCGAACCTGGCTACTGGTTTAAACTACACAATAAAATCATTAAGCTCGGTTTAAGAATTTATTTTATTTCCACAATGAAATATTTACCCCATTAGAAGTCCATTCTTAACAACCCCTTCTCCTGGTTTTAATAAAATAAATCGTGCTTAGCTTTGTGATTCAGCAGCTAGCGCGCTAACGGACTTTAGCCGATTTTTAGCGATTTCAATGACAGTGTAATATTTGGACTAATCATATCTACCGAGAGAACTTGTATATTTGTTGTAATTATTTAACACTTTATTGGTTATATTAATGTGAATATGATATTTCTCCTAATAATAGTTCACCTGCTAGTGAACATGCTGCTGCTTTAAATTACACACTAAAATCCTGAACCGAGTTGATGAGCTCGGGTAACGAGAATTTCATTTATTTCCACAATATAATACTCATCCCCATTAAAAAGTCACTTTTAACAACCCTGACTACTGGTTTTATACTAAATCATACTTAGACTACTGATTAATCAGCTCTCGCGCTAAAGGGCATGGTTACAGATGTACACCGATCAGCCATAACATTATGACCACCGACAGGTGACGTGAATAAGACTGATGATCTCCTCATCATGGCACCTGTTAGTGTGTGGGATATATTAGACAGCAGGTGAACATTTTGTCCTCATAGTTGATGTGTTAAAAGCAGGAAAAATGGGAAAGTGTAAGGATTTGCGCGAGTTTGACAAATGGTGATGGCTGCACGACTGGATCAGAGCATCTCCGAAACTGCAGCTCTTGTGGGATGTTCCCGGTCTGCAGTGGTCAGTATCTATCAAACGTGGTCCAAAGAAGGAACAGTGGTGAACCGGTGACAGGGTCATGGGCGGCCAAGGCTCACTGATGGACGTGGAGAGTGAAGGCTGGCCCATGTGGTCCGATCCACAAGACGAGCTACTGTTGCCCAAATTGCTGAAGAAGTTAATGCTGGTTCTGATAGAAAGGTGTCCGAATACACAGTAAATCACGGTTTGTTACTTATGGGACTGCATAGTCAGGGCGCCCATGTTGACCCCTGTGCACCACTGAAAGCACCAACAATGGGCACGTGAGCATCAGAACTGGACCACAAAGCAATGGAAGAAGGTGACCTGGTCTGATAAATCAAGTTTTCTTTAACATGGCGTGGATGGACGGGTGTGTGTGCACATGGCACCAGGATGCACTATGGGAAGAGGGCAAGCTGGCGGAGGCAGTGTCATGTTTTGGGCAATGTTCTGCTGGGAAACCTTTTGGGTCCTGCCATCCATATGGATGATGCTTTGACATGAACCACCTACCTAAGCATTGTTGCAGGCCATCTACACCCTTTCATGGTAACGGTATTTCCTGATGTCTGTGGCCTCTTTCAGCAGGATGATGCACCGTGCCCCAAAGCAAAAATGGATCAGGAATGGTTTGATGACCACAACAATGAGAATGAGGTGTTGACTTGGCGTCCAAATTCCCTAGATCTCAATCCAGTCGAGCATCTGTGGGATGTGCTGGACAAACAAGTCCAATCCATGGAGGCCCCACCTCGCAACTTCCAGGACTTAAAGGATCTGCTGCTAACATCTTGGTGCCAGATACCACAGCACACCTTCAGGGATCTAGTGGAGTCCATGCCTCGACAGGTCAGGGCTGTTTTGGCAGCAAAAAGGGGACCAACAGCATATTAGGCAGGTGGTCATAATGTTATGGCTGAGCATTGTATGGTATCTACCTAGAGAACTTCACTAATCGTTTCATTTCCACAATATCATAGTGAGTATAAAGGTTTTAATAATTATACAGTATAATATTTTTTATAGATTTGGGTGGTGGACAGGGGCAGGAGGTTTTAGAGAGTTTAATCAGGTCACATGTACAGTGTATTTACACAATCTGACTGCTACAATTTTTCTGTTTCTTCACAAGTTAACTAATTATCAAACTCACTGCTTTATTAACTTTTATGCATTAATAGGAAAGTTTGATATTGTGTAATTGAAGAGTCATAATTCTGAGTCACAGAAAAATAATCTATTGCAGAGCCTGTGGATGTGCTGGAGGAATCAGCAGATACTCCCTCTGTCCTCCAGGTATGTGTCAGTTAAATAGTAATATTTTAACTTCATTTAAAACCTACAGGCCACTTTTTTCTAAGTGTGTGTGTTTGTGTGTGTGTGTTTGTGTGTGTTTGTGTGTGTCTTTGTGTGTGTGTTTGTGTGTGTGTGTTAAGGTCATTGAGCCAATCCTGCAGCTGCTGCCCACCGAACCACACGAAGAACCTTCAGCTGTCATTCTGGTAAGAAAATCCTTCATTTATTTCCTAAAGCCAATCAATGGATTTTACAAGGTTGTTTTTACTGTAAAGAATGTTAGTATAAATCTGATATGATAAGAAGCACTTATGATCTTCATGCTCTGCTTTTCACAGCCGCTCGATGCTGATGAGCCGGACAGTGCCTGCCGTGATGTTCAGTGTGTGTCTGTAGTCTCCTCCCTCTCCCAGGTATTCTACACTGCTGTAACTGAGATACAAACACACAAACATCCTTCTTTACAAGATCTAATGTTTAGTTTTGTTTCTCTATTTCTGGCCAGTGGACATAAGCAGAGACATGATTGGAATGATGAGGGGTCCAGAGAGTCGGCTCTGCTGGTTTGAAAGCGCAGAGACACACTGCTTGACTCGCGAGGTAATCACAGTCTTTATTACTCTGATGAAGAGAATGGACATTTTTGAACTGACATGATTTTTAGAAGAGCACTTTTGTGAAATGTGGTTGTAGATCTTGAGTTTCATCTAATTGTCTTTTACAGGGATTCCCTTATTATACCAGTGATAAGGAGAGTTTCACTGGCATTCAGGTAAGGGATTATTCATTGTGGCATCACAAAATGTTATGAACTGCAGTGACTAATTGTGTTTGTGTGTTTTAAGTTTGTTGAGCCGAACATCCAGCTGCTGCCCACAGAACAACCTCAAGACCCTTCACCTGTTTTTCTGTTTTGTTCTAAGTGACAGAATATTAGTATGAAACTGCTGTGATCAGAAGCACTCATGATCTTCCTGCTCTACTTTTCACAGCCGCTCGATGCTGGTGAGCTGATCAGCGCTTGGTGTAATATTCAGTTCCTCTCTGCACAGGCCTCCATCTCCCAGTTAAAGGTATTCTACAGTGCAGCAGCTGAGATACAAACACACAAACACCCGTCTTTACAAGTTCTAATGTTTAGTTTTGTTTCTCTATTTTCAGTCAGTGGAAATGAAAACATACTTCCTGGGGATGATAAGGGGCCCACAGAGCCGTCTTTGTTGGTTTAAATCCACCAAGACGAGCAGCTTGAATCACATGGTAATCACAGACTTAATTACTCTGAGGAAGAGAATTGACCTTGATGATTATTAGACGCTCACGTTTGTGAAATAGATCTTGAGTTTCAGCTTTTTGTCATTTGCAGGGATTCCCTTATGAGTCCTCCATAGAGAACTGTTTCACTGGCATACAGGTGAGGGATTATTCGTTGTGGCATCACAAAACTTTTGTTAATTGCAGTGACTAATTGTGTTCACTTTAATTTGTTCTCTTAAGGCTGAATCTGGGAGGGTTACAGAGTTCATCTCCTGTAACCGAATGGAGACATCATTCGTCGTGCCACATTATTTTGTGGTAAATTTATTGCACTGTCATGAAGTGTATCTTGTAGTTAGTAATAAATGTAATAAATTATGTAATAAATTTATTTATTTATTTTTATATACACTATATTGCCAAAAGTATTTGCTTACCCATCCAAATAATCAGAATCAGGTGTTCCAATCACTTCCATGGCCACAGGTGTATAAAATCAAGCACCTAGGCATGCAGACTGTTTTTACAAACATTTGTGAAAGAATGGGTCGCTCTCAGGAGCTCAGTGAATTCCAGCATGGAACTGTGATTGGATGCCACCTGTGCAACAAATCCAGTCGTGAAATTTCCTCGCTCCTAAATATTCCACAGTCAACTGTCAGCTGTATTATAAGAACGTGGAAGTGTTTGGGAACGACAGCAACTCAGCCACGAAGTGGTAGGCCATGTAAACTGACGGAGCGGGGTCAGCGGATGCTGAGGTGCATAGTGCGAAGAGGTCGCTAACTTTCTGCAGAGTCAATCGCTACAGACCTCCAAACTTCATGTGGCCTTCAGATTAGCTCAAGAACAGTGCGCAGAGAGCTTCATGGAATGGGTTTCCATGGCCGAGCAGCTGCATCCAAGCCATACATCACCAAGTGCAATGCAAAGCGTCGGATGCAGTGGTGTAAAGCACGCCGCCACTGGACTCTAGAGCAGTGGAGACGCGTTCTCTGGAGTGACGAATCGCACTTCTCCATCTGGCAATCTGATGGACGAGTCTGGGTTTGGCGGTTGCCAGGAGAACAGTACTTGTCTGACTGCATTGTGCCAAGTGTAAAGTTTGGTGGAGGGGGGATTATGGTGTGGGGTTGTTTTTCAGGAGCTGGGCTTGGCCCCTTAGTTCCAGTGAAAGGAACTCTGAATGCTTCAGCATACCAAGACATTTTGGACAATTCCATGCTCCCAACTTTATGGGAACAGTTTGGAGCTGGCCCCTTCCTCTTCCAACATGACTGTGCACCAGTGCACAAAGCAAGGTCCATAAAGACATGGATGACAGAGTCTGGTGTGGATGAACTTGACTGGCCTGCACAGAGTCCTGACCTCAACCCAATAGAACACCTTTGGGATGAATTAGAGCGGAGACTGAGAGCCAGGCCTTCTCGTCCAACATCAGTGTGTGACCTCACAAATGCGCTTCTGGAAGAATGGTCAAAAATTCCCATAAACACACTCCTAAACCTTGTGGACAGCCTTCCCAGAAGAGTTGAAGCTGTTATAGCTGCAAAGGGTGGACCGACGTCATATTGAAACCTATGGATTAGGAACGGGATGTCACTTAATTTCTTATGCGAGTCAAGGCAGGTGGGCGAATACTTTTGGCAATATAGTGTATGTATATATTCATTCAGAGATCTAGTGAAGACCACACCTCTATGGGTCAGGGCTGCAGGGCTCTTTTGGCAGCAAAAGGAGGACTAACAATATTAGACAGGTGGTCATAATGTAATAGCTTAAAAGTTTATGCATGTGTATACACCACTGTTCAAAAGTTTTAGAACACCCCAATTTTTCCAGTTTTTTATTGAAAATTATTCAGTTTAATGTCTCATTGCACTCTGAAATGAAAGCATAGTACAAATAAGCAATTGGAGTTAAAAAAGAAATCATGGAATCAATTTCTAGACCAAAATGTATTCTAAACTTTTGACTCATCGAAGTAGCCACCTTTGGCAGATATAACAGCTGAACACACTCGTGGCATTCTTTCTACAATAGAAATCAAATATTCTTCAGAAAGTTCTTCCCAAATCTGTTGCAGAAGTTTGCATAAATGTGTGGCACTTGGTTGCTTTGCTTTCACTCTTCTGTCCAGTTCATCCCAAACCAGCTCCATGGGGTTTAAGTCTGGAGACTGTGCTGGCCACTCCATGTTTTCAAGCTTACCATCTTGTTCTTTTTTCCTGAGGTAGTTCTGGCATAGCTTGGACTTATGTTTTGGGTCATTATCTTGCTGTAGGATGAACCCCTGACCAACTAGGTGCATACCAGAGGGTATTGCATGGCGCTGCAGAATGCTGTGTTAGCCGTTTTGGTTCAGGGTGCCTCTCACTCTGTACAAGTCACCGACCCTGGATCCAGCAAAACAGCCCCAGACCATCACACTTCCTCCTCCATGTTTGACAGTTGATGCCACACACTGTGGAACCATCCTTTCGCCTACTCGACGGCGTACAAAGATCCTGCGTGATGAACTGAAGATTTCAGTTTTTGATTCATCAGTCCATAATACCTTCTTCCAGTCTTCAGTAGTCCAATGGCGGTGTTTCATGGCCCAGGCAAGCCTCTTTGTCTTATTCTGACGTCTTAGTAATGGCTTTCTTGCTGCAACTCGTCCTGTCAAACCTGCAGCTCAAAGTCTTCTCTTCACAGTTGAAACTGAGACTTGCTTACTACGACCACTATCAAGCTGTGCTTGAAGCTGTTGTCCTGTGAGCTGCCTATCACGCAAGCTGTTAACTCTCAGAAATTTGTCCTCTGATTCAGTTGTGGCTTTGGGTCTGCCAGACCTCTTCCTGTCAGAGTTTGCCCCAGTTTCTGAGTGCCTTTTGATGGTGAAGGAAACTGTACTCACTGACACCTTGACTTTCTTTGCAATTTCTCTGTAGGAAAGACCTACATTTTTAAGTGTTATGATGGTCTGTCTCTCTTCCGTTGTTAATTGCCTTTTTCTCGCCATTTTTGTAGCAACATGCTACTTTCTGCAGTACAATACTGTTCAACTGATGCTCACGAGGGTATGGTACCACAGTGTGTTCCAACACTGCTTTTATGCAGACAGAGGGGGTTGTAAGTAATCCAGAAAAGCTGGAAGGCCTGTAGGAATTAGTAGCACCAGCTTTCAAGGCTTGATCAACTTCCATTGCTGCAGAACAGCTTTAAATTGTTAACCCATTTTGTGTTCCCTGAAAAAGGCCTTTTTGTATAATTCTGAAATGTACATTATTTTTCAGTTTTGGGTAACCTTACCTTTTTTTTAACCTCTGGCAGTTCACCACTTACCTTTGTACCATTTCAAGCTATTCATTGGACTTGAACGACTTGAATTGCAATAAATAACTGGAAAAATTGGGGTGTTCTAAAACTTTTGACCGGTAGTGTATGTGTGTGTGTGTGTATATACACACTTTACTGTGCAAACAGTGTGTATGTGTAAAAATAAGAATTAATAAGAAAAAAAGCTCAGATATTTAGAGACAGACCTTTTTTATTTATATATCTATTATATAAGTCAGTATGAGTGAGAGTGAGGGGAATCACCTAGTCCCACCCCCTGTGAGGAGTCCATCCCCTCTCAGGACCCCATCCCCTTTGAGGAGGCCACCACTTTCAGGGAGTCCACAGCCTTCAACAGTTCCTTTGCCCCAGCCTTATTTCAATATCGACATCCACAACATTGTGGCTGGTATGTACTATGCTCCTGCCACAGTGATAACTCCTGTCCCACGCCAGGGCATAAGGAGGAGGCAGGACGAAGAGGATGGCAATCAAGAAGCCCCTCTGAGTAGACGGCAGCGTGTGGATCCTGATGGGGAGGTGGAGTTCATCAGGACGCCTGTCCTAGTCCCCACTTGGGTAGTTAGTATTTTTGTGAACGAGATGTAACTTTAAAAAGCTCAGTCTTCACCTCATGTTCATCACCTCGTATTCATGATGTAAGGTATGTATCTGTGGTAAGTATGTGTGGTAAGTATTTCACCCCTAGATTTCAGCATTAGTCTCATCTCTATCATAATCTATAAATGTAAACATTTTAATGATTGTAGAATTGTAGAAAATGTCTGCTGGTTTTTACATTTAGTTTTTGTTAAATGTATAGGATCTTTAGATTATTAATGTTTTTTTATTTCATGTGTATTAGTCTAATTTACATTAATAATATAATTATATTAATATAATTTGCATTGCTGTTGATTCATGCATTTCTGTAAATATGTAAATATTACATTTTTAAGATTTTTTTCAATAAGTTATAAAAATGTAGTGTACCCCCACCCCCCGAATCCCCCCCATTCCCTTCTAAACCCCCTAAACACCCCCACCCCCAAGTTTAGAGTTTATTAAGATATTTATACCACAGCGATTTCCCAATGATAGCAATGTTTCATTTATTAAACATTAATGTTACATACAGTAAGCATTTCATAAAAATGTCACATCAACCTTTTTAAGAATCACTTTATTAAACAACAGTCAGTTTTTAAATTCATTCATCGTCTCAGATTATGTCTGGCATACACATATTTATTTTAGAAATAATTATTATTAATATTAACATATAATAAATGCTACTAAAATAATGCTAAAGTGATCGTACTAAAATGTTTTAAAATAATGCACACTTCAATTAGATTCAAGCATTTTGTTGTGGTATAAAATACGTTAATATCTGTAATAAGTTTAAAGTTCGTCATTGCTTGTAAATAGTTATAAATAGTTAATAAATTATTTTTTTTGTTCAGTACTCGTGTCTCCAGTGTCATAAAAAAATAAAAACACATCATAAGCATTTCTTATTTATTTCTCATATAATTACACTGTAGAAATTCTCCATCTGCTGGAACTTTGGTGTTCAGAAGTAATTCCACTGTTTTCCTCTCACAAGCAAATACTTTCTAGCCAACAGTCTAAACCTGTTAAATCTGTAGAACTAATGATCTGGTGTTGTTGTAATGCCAAATAAACTGATAACAAGTGAAGCTCAAGATGTGATTTTAATTGTACATGTTCAAGTTAATTCACAAAGGTGATTGCAGCATGTTGGTCAAGTGATCAGTTCATAGATGAAACTCTGAGCGTTTTCAAAATGTCAGCTAGTAGTGTTTCAGACGGTCTTTTTGATGCCAATAAATCTGTGAGGAATGAAATAGTCTTTGCACCTACCATAGACAGAAAAAGTGTTGTGTGTTGTTTGCTTTCTTCGATTCCGCTGGCTTATTGTGCGAAGTGCTCTTCATAGCCTCTACAAAACACAGGCCCGATTCTGTGCTGAACACCGCCATCATCTCTCTCTCTCTTTAACGATCGCTTTTCAGCCTGGTGCTTCGTTGCCAAATTGTTGTCACTGGGCGGACACCTGGAATTTCTGAGCTGAGGAAGAAACCACATTATAACATGAACTGAAGTTTATTAACAGACTCTATGAACATGATGCACCTCATAGCGTGTACACAAGCACACACACCTCACGTCATTGATGAGCGCACCAGAGAGGATAAAGTAAACAATAATCTCTGGTAATGTAGTACTTGTTTGGAATGAAGACTTGTTTATTCTCAGCCCATTTGATGCTCCATGTAGTTACCGTATGAATATGAACCTCCAACTCCCTACAACCTAATCTGAAAGAAGTGGGCACTTATAATAATTATATAAAATATTAAATCATCATTAAAACTTTCTTGGTAGACAGATCATAATTCATGATGTCATCACTTACAGTTTCCTATTTCCACCTTTTCTCTCTTTTAATCTGTGCACAGTTCCACTTGCAGTACTGTTTCCTTTCCACTCTCTAACTCTGCACTACTGTGTGGTCCTCTTACTGCCGTCTCACGTTTTCCTAAAAGTAATTCCATTGTCTGATTGTCCAATTATTACAAATTTGCTCCCAGTTTCGAAACCATTTTAGCCTCCAAAGTTTGCCACTGGTTTCATTTATTAATTGTAGTCCTATATCCCCCTGGATCCATTAATTATTATTTTTTCTGATTATGTGAATTCTTCTTCTATAGTTGGTCAGTCTAATCATTAGGATGTCCTTATAATTGTGGCTTGATCTTGATCAAAAGTGTATTGACTACAAGTATGTGCACTGTGTATACATAATTTATATTAATGTTTTGTTTGCTGATATAAACGATTGTGATTCAAACTTTCTTCTGTACATAATTGACATACACTTTATAATTATGTATTGAGGTTTTTTTGGTTTGTATAACTCTGAGTGTGGGGAAAATATGTTGTTTCTATTCTCCTGTATCTTTATCCTTTTATTATTATAAAAGTTCAATAAACAGATTAAGCAAAAAAGAAAGAAAGAATAAAAATGACTGAAATAAATGAAAGTTTCATAGTGTTATTGGAGTCTCCCTCCCTATATGGTAAACATTCTCCTTACAGAAAGCTTCAGCATTACAGTAGTTCTATAGATTCAGTATTTCTTTACATCACTGCATTTAAACATTACATTACTTTACATTACATTACATTATATGTAATTTATACACATTGATTTGTCCATTATGACTTTTGGACGCTTTATTACATCCATTTTATGATGAAAAAGGAATATAAACTGATATCTACTGGTTTCCTGTCAGGGTTGTGGACTGTTTTCTGGTCACTAGAGGCCCCCACTGTTTTTGTTGGTGTCCGGTCTCTGTCATTATGTCTAATAGGTGTCTCCTGTGCTTTGTTTAGGTTTGTGTATTTAAGTCACAGGGACCTTCAAAGATGATGAAAATACCCAGATCTGTGCCTCAGCAGAATCTTGCCTCTTAGGTCTACAAACTATGATGTGTTTTTGTTATGACTGTTAATGAAGTTTTAGAAAAATCTCAAGTGTGATCAGTGGAAATCACATGTACCTAAGCTATAATTTTATCACCACAGATAATTAACTTTCTTTAATTAAATTATCTACTGAAATGTGTTATTCCAAAACCTCATGAAAACCTGTTTATGAGTTCAATCCATTTTAGAGTATGACTGTAATGTTATAAAATGAGTGAAAAATCAAGGGGTCTGTTTACTTTCTGAATGCACTGTACCTTTATATTATAATGGTAAGCCAGTCATTGACAGCTGCAGAATGCTCAATAATCCTCCAACATCCAGTCACCATTTAAAACTTGACACTCGAGGCCACAACACAGTGATGGGCATCAAATTCCACCGAGTCTGAACAATGCACCAGGCAGAAAAGTCACTGTTCATTCCATTTGCCATTTATGATACAGATATGAGTTTAACAGGAAGCTAAAGAAATGAGTTCATTCATTCATTCATGAAATACTGGCTACACTCTTTAATTAAAAGAATCACACAAGAATTTGTTTGCATTTTGCACCATGACACTGATAGTCCAATTGACACTGACATATTGACAACCATTGATATATTTTAATACTTTTCAGCTAAAAGTTCTGACATCTGATGTAAAAATGAGAAATTAGCAATTAGGATCATTAGGATCATATTTGTCTTCAAAGTAATTAACTGATCATTTTTTGAATATGACTAATATCCTGACTTTAGACATAATTCAGTGACTTGTATATCTGTAAATGTATTAGTGTACATGTCTGCTTTGTTCATTGCACTAAAACAACTATTTGATGAAAAAATGGATATGACTTTATACTTTTTTTTTTAATCATATTACTTTCATGCAAATGTCACAGTTCTCTGAACACCTATAGTGCTAAAGGCAGCTACAAACTATTCATCCATTCATCAACTAATGTTTAGCTTGGTTTATCACCAGTCTTCTATCATGTCTTCTTTTACATTTAGTTCAATCTACAAGCAACAACACTCTATTCACCCTTAGAATTTAAGATACTGGGAACAGGAAAGTCACTCACACATGACATTTTGAACACATCATCTCACACCTCATATCAACCGTATAGTTTATAGGCTACCAATTAAAATAAATTAGTAAAAATTTTGCATTTAGTTTTATAAAAATGAAAATGGATCAGTTGGTTATAACCCTATTTGTCTTTATATACAATTCTCCTGATGTGAAGGAAAACTTGCATGAACCAGTTAGTTAAATGCTTAGCTAGCCAGGCTACAAATATAAACATGTAAAGTAATAAGACACAGACCACACAACATTTCGGTCACAACCTTACAAGGAGCACATTCTCAGCAGCTACTACTGAACTAATAGAGGTGTAGATGTCATTTATAGGTACTGATATTCATACCTCAAGAGGAAACAAGGCACTGCTCATCATCTGGCCGGTGTCGGAGAAAATATAATATACCCAGCTTTGAATTATATACCTAGCTTTAAAAGTAGCTTAAGTAATAATGTACTCAATGCTCTAAGCTCTGACTTAGCAATATTCTGCCTAAGAGTAGTGTGTATCTATCAAGAATTATTTAGCCATTGATTAAGTAGTAAGTAGTTAACTTTGATTAATAATAGCTATAATAATCATATATATATATAGCCTCATAGTCTTTATAATAATCATGCAAAAATATTAATGGCAGCATGCTAGCGTAATAACCACACTGGGACTGAAGAAAGAGAAAAGAGGAGAGATTTATTGAAACATTAGGAGTTACAACTCAGTCAGCCAGCCTATCCAATGGGATCAGTGGGACCGGAGGGTCAGTTGTAGAAGACGGAATCTCGGGATCCTGAGGAGAAGTTGGAGAGTAATCAGTGGGAGAAGTTGGGGGCGAATAGTCAGGAGAAGACTGAGGAATATCATGAACACTGTAAGGCATAGGCACAAATTCAGGAGAAAGTTGGGGAATGTCAGGGGAAATAGGAAATGAAGAAGAGTCAGAGGAAGAATCATCAGGGGAGATCTCAACAGGGAAATCCTCAGTCTGGACGCCTTGAGTGTCCAATGCCAGTAGAAGGTCTGAGTAGACTGATCACAGGTTGTGGGGTGAAATTGGGTGCTCTGATCAAGACAGACGGTATCCCTCACGATATGGTGAGCGAGGTAATAGAGTCAGGAATAGAGGATTCAGATAGGTGTTCCAGGAAACCAGTAAGTTCAATGGCCAGACAGGATAGCTGATACTGGCGATAGCGTCGCAGAGCACCCCTGGGACTTCTCCGGAAGATATTGCGTGACTATGTAATCAGCAAAAGAGAGCGTGTACTAAGGCAAAAGGAACACAGTGTGGGAAGTAGGCCAGGTCACTGTGACATGACAGTGATAGGCAGGTAGAGGAGACAATAGCATTGGAATACTAGCAACCAACAGTGATGAAAAGAGAAAAGGATATGAGGCAGCTTAATGACACAGCTTAGTTTAAAATTAGTAAAACAAAACTTAGATCAAGTAGGTAGAGGGAAAAGTCATCATGACATAGAGGAAGAGAGCAAGGTACTTACACATTGTTGTGGAGGGCAACGCGCGAGGTCAGGATGAGCCGAGGAATCACCTTTAAGAGGTGACGGTCAAATGAAGTCAATAAGGAAGTGGCGCCTATAAGTAAGCGCCAATTTTTTATAAAATTGTTGACTTAGCCTAAAAATAAGGGGAACTGGAGAGGAGGAAAATTGACGTCATCGAGGGGAGGATGGTATCAATTTAGGGGCGGTATCGGGACAAATGCAACCCCTAATAACACAGTGGGGATGTTTGTACATAGCAGGGACTGGGAGGAGGAATGGAGAGAAACGTGAAACAGTTACAAAACATACTTATAAGTTAAACTCATATGTGAAACACTATACTTTTTGTTATGGTGTTTTTTGGAGAATTTATTTAGTTTCAGAATACGGGTGTAACCTATCAAAAAACAAGGAAACAGTTTTGAATACTTTCTGCAATATATCACCTAATGTCCCATTTTATATACATATTACAGATGCAGCTCCACAATACATGTTTTTTTCCCCATTCAAGATCGGATGCTTTCCAGATGGGGAGAGTAAGCATGAGATTTGTGCAGAGTTCACATTTTCACATTTTCATTGTTCTTTTCACATTTCTCAGAATTGATTATAAACTAGCAGTACTTACATACAAGGCTCTAAATGGTTTAGATCCCACGTATCTAACCAGTCTTCTGACACACTACAATCCACCACGCTCTTCAAGATCACAAAACTCCAGATTTCTGGTAGTTCCCAGAATATTAAAGTCTACAAAAGGAGGTAGAGCTTTTTCATATTTAGCTCCCAAATTTTGGAATAGTCTTCCTGACAGTGTTCGGGGCTCAGACACATTCTCCCAGTTTACAAGTAGATTAAAGACATATCTCTTTAGCCTGGCATACACATAACACACCCAATAACCTTGTACTGCAGTACATCTGATCAAATGCACATTATCATCTAGTTCTGCTAATATTATAAATGCTAATTCCTTTCCACCTGTTCCTTTTTCTACCCGAGGCATCTGGAGATTGTGCCAGCTCCAGTAGACAGAGGCCAACCCTGCGAGGATCCTGAGGCATTCAGAGATGGACCAGCTCTGGATTCTGCTTCATGAGGATTTGGGTGTATCAAAGCAACGCTGCCAGCCCTATGTGGACTTTGAGGACGACAACAACCTCCTAATTAATACACACACTAACATTTTACATCACACTGTAGACTGTACATAACTGCAGAAAGGACATTGTTCATATCGCACTCTTCGGTGTTTAGAATAATTTATAGTCACACTCTCCGGTATCATCAAATCATCTCTGGTGTCTATACAAATAAAAATGAATTGAATTGAATTGAATAGAATATGAATGCAGCCAGTCCATGGTTTGTACCACTCAAAGGACACATTCATGAAGATTATAAAGAAGGGAAGCATCTTTCCTTCTAGCTGGTCACCAGATTTCCATGTAAGCCAGTCGTTTGTATGCAATGTTTTGACTTTGGCTCCCAGACAGTGTGGTGTAAATATATCATGGCCTTTTTTCTAGTCAAATAAGGATGTGGAGACACACTGGTGGATCAGAGAAATATAATATCTGCATTGTATTATTTATTTATTTGATCTGATTTGAAGTAGTATTATAACAAGTGATTAATTATAGAGCCATTATATGAAATAATTATTTTATGAGTATTGTTCATTTCCATCAATCTAACCTAACACTAGCCTACAATCTCCACAGAAGGTTGATCTGAAAAAGAGACCTCAGTCTGGGAATTCCTCCACATCTAAGAGTACATCCCCTACCCTGACTCCATCGCCATCCCCAACTCCTAAGCCTCTAATTGGTGAAACCCTGTCTTCTGCTTCTTCCCAACCATGTTCTAAAAGTAGTGGTGGCTCCAGCAGTGGCAGCATCACTGATGAAGGTCAGTGCAAATAAAGATGATCAGACTTTATGGTGTGTAGGAATGTACTCTCATTCACACTATTGCAGTTTACCAGTCTCTAACATACAAAAGCCAACATGGTTCTGGACCATGAACGTAGACAGGGTATTCAGAAATGAACACATCTATCTACAAAATACATAGACCACCCTGAGCAAATTGTGTCAAGACATAGAGCAGGGTAAAGGTATAAACCATATCTAAGGTGTTGAATGTTCCAAGGAGCACAGTGGGTTCTATCATTGTGGAAAAATGTTTGGAATCAACAGGATATCCAGCCAAACTCAGTAACCAGGTTAGAATGGCTTTGATCAGAGAGAAAACAAAAGCCCACTGACAACTTTAACAGCTTTAGAAGTCCTCTGCAGAAAAGGGAGTACTTGCTGGAAGTACAGCCATCTCAGAAGTTCTCCATCAGTAAGAGCTTTATGTTGGAATAGCTAAATGAAAACTGCTGCTGAATATAAGCACTGCTCAATATTTGGGCCATACCACTGTTATTGTGAAGCATGGTGTTGGCAGGAGTACTTCTCAGTGGCAGGAGGGGAAAGACGGGTCAGAATTAAGGGAAGGATGAATGCAGCCGAAATACAGAGAGGTTCTTAAAGAAAACTTGCTCCACAGTGGACACAGCCTCAGATTTTAAGACAAGGTTTAACCTTTCAGAACGACAACATGAATATATCCAAGACAACCCTGGAGTGACTTTGGAACAAGTTTCTAAATGTCCTTAAATGGCCCAACCAAATCCCAGACCACATAGGACTTCAGTGAAGCAACATGAAGATGGCAGTTACACCTGTAGCCTGTAGAGTCTTGTCAAAGTAGACTTAGAGCTGTACTCAGTAAATTGTGCACAAATCATATGTGATTTTTTCATCTCTGTAAATTACCTGTATTGTTTTATTTACAGGTAGACATGGAGGCCTTCTTGACTCTGACTGATGGAGATCTGCAGGAGCTGTGGATTAAAACAGACGGGCCCAGACAACAGATTCTGGCAGCCATTTCTGAACTTAATGCTGGAAAGGTGTGTTTTTTAAAAACTGCTAGTCAGCGTTGTCTAATCTGGTCCCATGTTTATAGACGGTTTTGTTATAATATCATATGAATTTCAGGGAAGAGAAAGACAGATACTGCAGGAAACTATCCACAATTTCCAGTCATCTTTTGGGAGTAGCGCAGCATCCTGCAGGTTATTCACATTTTGAGTATTAAACACAAGATATAATAGATATAAGATATAAATTAAACATTATATAGATTGTAAATTTTCACATTTTTTGCAGAATCTTTGTGTACTTATTGCCATTTCACTGTATCTGGAAGCTCTAATATACTTTATATTTATTTTCTTATACTCCAGTTTGGGCAAGACATCAGCTGCATTCCCTTAACAAAAGGTAACACTTTTGGCCAGATGAGGGACTGGAGAATGGTGCCAACTCACTTCAAGACTGATCGTACCCAAAGCAAATGAGAAGTCACAAAGGACCTCACACGTTATTCTGCATAAGGGACCGCATCTTAGAATAACGCATACAAGCATTGACATAGGGTCGCATATTGGATGTGTCTATTTTGCCATCCAATTTGTGGTGTTTAATGTATTGCTAAGTTTGGGCATGATGACAAATAACTGTCTCAGATGATATGATGTACACCGATCAGCCATAACATTAAAACCACTTGCCTAATACTGTGTAAGGCCCTATCGATACAAAAACAGCTCAGACCTTTCAAAGCTTGGAGTCTACAAGAGCTTTGAAGTATGCTGTGGAATCTGGCACCAGCAGTATCTACAAGCACAGGTAATAAATAAAATAAGAAGGAATATAACAAAAAATACTAAAATACCCCAATTTAAGGGTACAAAAATATAACAAAAAATATACAAAAATATAACAAAAAATATTAGACATTTGTAGTCTAAAATTTAGCTTTGCTCCAGAGATTTTCAGTGGGGTGTACTCATTTTTGCATCACCCTAATTTGAGTAAAACTGAAAATTTTGTTCTCTAAGTTATTTTATTAACCTTACTTTCATCTTATAAAAGTTCAGATGTTATATAAAACTTAGTCTTGTCAACATTTTGGAGATTCAGTCGTACAGAAATTTGTCGACGGTCCCTAAAATACAGCTTCCGAATGTCTGTCTAATGTCCGAGTATCAAACTAACTTCACCACGGTGGTAAATAAAATCTGTGGACATTAACCAAACAATACTCATTTTAACGTAAGTGATATAAAAGGAAACAATAAATCCAAACGTAGACCTCTGTTCTGTTAACTTCATCTTTTGTGATTTGAGTCTTCAGCTGATGACGTAGCTTCGAAGGAGGCCTGCCCAGGCCTGCTTACCACACCCCAATACCTTGACTCCACCCCCACGTCAAAACAGTGCCAGAAAGTCAAACACAAAGAAAAGTGAAGCGCAAACTTACATTTCACTGAAACACAAAATAAAAGCAGCGTCACAAATACATTTAAGTCATTTATATTTTGCAACTCTTTATATTTTGTTTTCCAAAACTTATCATTTTCTCGCAAATTTCATTTTTGCATTTGCAATACTTTATTTTCTTTTGCAACACATGAATTCTTTTGCGAATATATGTGGCATTGAATTGACTCCATAGGGGTTCCATTTCCAGTCTCACGTGAGAACTCTGACATTTTGATTGAATCAGATTGAATGCTACACTAGATAGTTGTGCAGTGTGAAAGCAACAGTGATCCGATGACTGTGAAAATCGTGCAGTGTGAACCCGGCATAACACCAACAATAAATCACCTCTACTCACAAGGAATATCTGACAGTCTGCAGCCTGTATTAGCTTAGTTGTCTGTGCCTTAGACCTCCATTGTTGTCCAAAAATCAATATAAACATAACAGCCACACCGGTTAATGTGTTTCCTAATCCCAAAATGTTTAGTGGAGCAATTTTTTAAAAAAACATTGCCCTAAATACTCAGAATCACCATAACTGAAGTAAGCAAGTGCAAAAGAGCGCTATAGAAAGTTATAGCAATTATGAGCATTTTTCAATAAATAAATGTCATTCAGTGGAGCAGTGTGTCTATCTGATGTGCTTTTAATCATTTTTTAACAACAATCGAGACAATCCATTCTTCATTTTAGTCTATGTGTAAGGATTGCTGAAAATACGATTAGTCCCGACTGACCTTTCTGACCTGCTTTCCTTTCTCGAATTTGCTAGAAACATGGACGTTAGACGTGGTTCATGATGTGTTTATGTGTAATGTTGGTATTTGCAATATTTTGTTGTGCAATGAGAAGTAAGGTCCAACTGCCAGCATGAGGAAGTGGACCAAAAATATCCTCCAAGAAATGTGATCTCAAGGTGATCTTGCATGTCTAAAAGCTATACAGATGCCATTGATGGTAGACGATTATAATGAGCTAGCTCTTGGCAGTTGTTGGTTTTATACTGCACTTTCTCAGGTTGTGCTCTATTTTATAATGTTGGTTTTAGCTATAAATTAAGGTCCAGGTGCTGAGACAGGGGGTTCTCAATCCTGGTCCTCAAAGACCACTGCCCTTCTTGATTTCCAACTATCATTGCCCTACCTGCTGCTGACTACCAGGATCAGGTGTGTATATTTCAATTAAAAATCCACTTCAAGTCAAAGTCAAAGAAGGTTTATTGTCACTTCAACCATATATAGCAGATGCAGTACACAGTGAAGTGAAACAACGTTCCTCCTAGACCAGAGGTGCTACACATAACACAGACAAAGTACAGTGACGCAGACAAACATAGTACTAAACATAGAGATAAAAAATTAAACTATAATTTAAAAATTAAAGTTAAACTAAAAAAATTAAACTATACTTAAACTATACTTAAGGTGCAATCTTTAAGACATACAACAGAAGTGCACAGGAAGACCCGACAAGACAAGACAAATAACATATAGGCTGACTTTGTGCAAAGACCAAGACAATTTTAGACAATGAAAGAACAGTGTATACAGTGATGCAGTTATTGCAGTCATTAATTAATGACTGTTGACAATTAATCATTGTCCAGTTCAGCTGAGTTCTCTGTTGAGATACCTGATTGCCTGAGGGAAGAAACTGTTCAACAGTCTGGTTGTGCGGGTCCGAATGCTTCGGTACCTCTTTCCGGATGGCAGAAGGGTGAAGAGTGTGTGTGAGGGGTGTGTGGGATCATCCACAATGCTGTTAGCTTTGCAGATGCAGCGTGTGGAGTAAATGTCTGTGATAGAGGGGAAAGAGACTCCAATGATCTTCTCAGCTGTCCTCACTATCCGCTGAAGGGTCTTGAGGTCCGAGATGGTGCAGTTCCCAAACCAGGCAGTGATGCAGCTGCTCAGGACGCTCTCAATGGTCCCTCTGTAGAAGGGACTCGCAAAGTTTAGTAGAGAAAACTCAAAACAATGACTAAGGAAATGCTTAAATGAAGTAGACTTTACTAGCAAAAAGTATTTCTTGCATAGAGAAAATTAAGTAATAAATACAAAGACTAGTCTTAATCTACATAATAATCTGATGCAAAAAGTTACCTTCATTGTTTAAATTAGATCAGGCTGGATATTTTTATCAGCGTACAAACAAACAGTACCATCTACATTTACAAGATTTATCAGACTCTCTTATCCAGAGCAACTCACATTTCCACAGCTGAGCAGTTAAGGGGTAAAGGGCTTTGCACAAGGGTCCAGCAGCAGCAGCTTGGATTAAATTGTTTAAATTACAGTTTTATTTAAATAGCACACAAAGGTAATATTTCTAATCATGTCATTTCATATTTATGGCAAAAAAATAAAAACAGCAAGCCCACTCAAATCCAGTTTAAAACAAATGAGACAAGTCTTTTAAGAGCAAATGATGACATATAAAATAAGCTGTGTGAGCTGTGTCTGTGCTTATGGTATCTGTCTGTCCATCTCAGTCTGTCCATAATCTGAGGTGTTACAAACAGCAGAACTGATTACTGGAAGAGTTTAAGAGTGAACAGATATGTAGAGATTGATATGATTTTTTTCCAGAGGATGAAAGCTGATTTATAAGGTCATTCAGGTTCATGTACCATTGCATCTTGTTTTAATGCTGTTTAACTCTTTATATCTGACACTAAATACACCAACAAAACCATCCTGTGCCATTTCTGTGCATGTGATTTATTTTTGTAAAGTGGTCAGTCTGGTATATCTCATGCCATAATCCAGAATGTTCCCCTTTACAACCCACGGTGACAAAGGTGTCACAAGCCCTTTAAATGTCCTGGGAAGTTCCTTTTATAGCTTTATCCTTGATTTTAACTCATGAAGTCCTAAAATAACACCTACTGAACATCCTGGTGGGTCATGTGATAGGTCATGTGATTTTGTGCTCCCACAACAACATTTGTTGATCTCTAAGATGCATGCGTCACAAGGTACAAGTACCACATGAGGTCACGGAGGTGGGACCTCTACCTGTTCTGGCAAACCATAATGCTTGCCTATGTCAATGCATGGCTGATCTCCCGCCGTGACTGTAAACTACTTGGTGTCCACAAGCCACTGAAACAAAGGAGCTTCCAGGCTGAGGTTGCAACTAGCCAATAAGGCTAGTGCCTGCATTCCCAGCAGGCTACTGACTCCTGCATTCCCAAAGGGGCCGCCTATCACTCAACACCACAACTCCACCACCACCTCCCAAGAAAGTTCATGTTGGAGTTCCAGATGATGTTCATGTGGAACAGGTTGCACACTGGCCTGTGAAGTGTGGTCGTTGCAAATTCTGCAAAATCAATGCAACCACCACCCTCTGTGAGAAATGTGATGTGCGTCTTAGTTTCACTGAGGAAAGAAATTGCTTCAAATGTTTCCATTTGGCCTAGGTTATTGCCGCATAAACAAATTTCATGGGGTTTCATGAGAAATGGGTCCGGCTGCTTAACGCCCATTGTGACATATATGTAACATTACAGATCCCTGACAGTAGGGGGCGGTATTTTGAAGAAAAAAAAAAAAAAAGTTGAGAAATGTGTTATTTGGCATCTATTTAGTCTGTGTTATGTCCCCCATCATTTTCCCTGAAGGAGAAAGGGGTCTGGGTTCTTATGGGTTAAGGCACAGTGAACTCTATAATGTGTGCTTTAATTGCCTCTGTATTCCACAGTTTTACATTTCTACACAAACAAAAAGTTTAAGTCCACATTCTCAGATGCAAAATGTAAAATACTGCAAAATGTAAAATAATAGTTACCCACAAAAACAGGATCAAAATGTGGAGGCGGAAAGAAACTGCGCAAGATCTAAGCATGCTATCATATCTGTAAAACATGAGCCTGATGATGGAACTGCTGATTGCAGAAGCAAAATGAATTCTGAGGAGTATAGAAACATCAACTAAAGTTCAGGAAAAATGCCTCCAAACTAAAAACTTCAAAACTAAAAACTGGGAAATTCTTGTGAGAAAAAGTCAGTCACTTGATCTGAAACCTTAAGAAAAAAAGGGGGACTAGCAATAAATGCATGATATGGAGAAAATTGTGGACATGGCTATAAATCATGAGCATCCCCTTCTAAATAATAAAACTGCTTGAAGCCCAAACTGGAGAAAGAAACAGAGTTCAGTTTTATTATTATTTTTTATTTACTGTACTTTAATGTACTTTTGTTAAGAAACTAGAAAGTACTAAAAACACACAAATTAAATCACTCTAGTGTTTCACTAACAGTGTTTTGGAATGACTGAAAGACAATAAGCATTCCTTTCCATTTTAAACATCTAACCAACCTTCATTTTCATGAACAGGACTTTTATTTATTTATTTATTTTGGAAAACACCTTAAAGACTACTGACATTATAAACTATTTCTTCTTAAAGAGTAACCTTGAGAGTTCAGAGTAACTGCATTATAAATGATGTGCTACAGTGCTGTGATTTGGTGTAAACTGTAAATCCACATTTTTAGTCCTCTACAATTTAGATTTTCAGATTTTTACCTCAAGATTTCAGACTTTTTATACACAACTGTGCTCTGGATGCTTAAATGTAAATGTGCAATTCCCCAAATGTTACAGAATTTTCTGCATTTTCGAAACAAACTTTCCAAGACTATAAATATCTGAATTTTGTTGGATGTTATTTGTCATTTTTCACATTTTAGTAAACCAAAGTTTCTGAAGTTCCTTAAAAAGGATTTGTATATGAGTGAAAAGTTCATTAAGTGTTGTGTTGCTTTTTAAAGGAAAATTATATAGACATACTGATGACTAAAAATAATCAGAATGAGACGGTAATAGGAGCAAATGAAAACATTTATTAAAGTAAACTATATAAACACTATACAACTATAAGTTTATTTACAACAATATTATTTGCAGCTACTATTTATACTAATTACTATTAGCAGTTATCTATATAGACAAGGATAGAGGGATAGATTGATAAGGGATGATAAGTTTCCACAAAATGTCCATCATCTTCTGGACACGCTGTCTGAGGAAAGGTCTCAGTTTGCTGGCTAAGGCTGCTGGGTCTTGGTAGAACTCCGGGGGCTGAGTAAACAGCACTTCAGCGAGATCTGTAAGCTGATCCTATAGACAAATTACATCATCACTGTCACAATCCAACATAGTGTCACTGAGTTTAGGATACAATACTGAGAATTTGTGGATCACAGCATCAGAAGATATTAGACACTTACAATAAGCACTTTAAAGTAGGTCCTTGCTGCAGGCTTCCACACGTCTACCTCCCACATGCTGATGAGCGCAAACAGGCGCTCCAAGAATCCTCCCTTAAGCTTTAGGAAAGAAAGACGACAAGCTCCATTAATATCATGTCATATCAGGGTTAACAACATGGAAAGATAAAATGAGATGAAATAAACCATGTTCTGAAACTACATTCAAGCATGGCTTTTAAATCTCCTGATAAGACTCTTACTGTCTCAGGTATTGAGCTGTTTGTAAAATAGCCGAATAGAAGCAGCTCGAAAAAGATGTCCACGAAGTTGTAGTGGTAGACCTGCACAGAAGAGAAAAGTTACAAGAAGAAATTAGCTTTACATAATGGAGTCCTGTTTTCTATCACATCAAAATCTTTTCGATTTAAACATTTGTCATGTTACACAAGCATTTATAAGCTTACATAGGACCCGGAGAGCTCTGCTGCAATCCAGTCCTGATAAGAAGGAGTCTTCAGGAAACGAATCAGAGCCTCGTAGTCCAGCTGTACACGACCTGCATCCTGTTAAAACAAACAAACAAAATAATCACTTTGGCTTCAGTTTTTTTAACGTGGAAACTCATTTTAAACCCTAAAATGAAGCAGTATGTAAGCCTCAGCATGTCCAGTACTTTACTAAAGATACACAGATGATGTATGACATGCGCCAAATGTCCAACTACTGCATATCCCAGAGCCCTCTTCATTATGTACATTTTATTTTAATATTTATCCTAAGAATGTCCTTTTTTTAGCAGGCTGTGATTGTTGTAAAATTAGCTTTTGATGCTTGTTATTTTAATTATTATTCCTTAATTACTCATTACCACATTCGTTTGACAACTACATCATTTTCAAGCCCAGTAACTGAAAGTATTTTGCACAAGGAAACAGTCTATCATCATTCTGAAGTCACCTGGTTGTTAACTGCTGCCAGACGCATCACAATCTTCTTCCCCATAACGAACAAGAAGTTCTGATTGTGGATGCAGGTAAGATGAATCTGAATATAAGACAGCACATAATATAAGTTAAAGCAGAGTGAACTTCCCCTGAGCAAAAACAGCAGCTAAACAAAGGTTTTACTCACAGCGAACGCCTCACGGAGAGCATGCAGCTTCAGGCCGATATCAGTTACCCCTCTCTCTGTAAGATGGTCCCTAAGAAACAAAAGATTTACATGCTTAGTGTATTAAACATACATTACACCTTTATACCATTAAACTGTGAAGAGAAGCGTACCAAGTAAAGGGCACCTCCATCTCCTCTTGGCTAAGGCTCTCCTCACTCTCCTGCAAGACACATTAGCAATAAATCATTAAAACTCACACAGTAAATGTTACAGCCTCCCATTCAGGGGAATAGCAGCATCTGTAGATACACATCAGGTCTGAAACACAGAATTACCTCAGAGTCGTCCTGTTCCTCTGAATCACTGTGGGGAGAGTCAACCTGCTCCTGCTCCCAGGTGGAGGTGTTCACCTGACCATCTTTAGCCACATGCAGGAACGTGCAGGACACCTTTTTAAAGGTTTGCTGTTAAATTAAAAAAAATATATAAAAACACTGCAGACCCATATGTGTACAAAATTCCAAGAGTTACTATCTACAATAAAGACTTCATGACATTGCAATAAATTTACCACATAATCCTCAAGTGGCTCCATGATGGTTTCCACCCGGTTACAGGAAAGGAGCTCTGTAACCTTCCCATATTCAGCCTTAAGAGAACAATTTGAAGGGAACACAATTAGTCACTGCAACTAACAAAAGTTTTGTGACGCCACAACAGATAATCCCTCACCTGTATGACAGTGAAATGGTCCTCGATGGTGGTCTGATAAGGGAATCCCTGCAAATGACAATTAGCTGAAACTCAAGATCTATTTCTCAAAAGTGTTCATCTAATAATCATTAATATCAATTCTCTTCATCAGAGTAACAAAGATGGTGATTACCAGCTGGTCAAAGTAGCGCGTCTTGGTGGTTTTAAACCAGCAAATCCACTCTCAGGACCCCTTATCATCCCGAGGAAGTATCCCTTAACGTCCACTGCCTATAAATAGAGAAACTAAACATTAGAACTTGTAAAGAAGGATGTGTGTGTGTTTGTATCTCAGCTGCAGCACTGTACAATACCCCAGACTGGGAGTTGGAGGAGTCTGCAGTGTTGTACTCAACATTACAGCAGGTGCTGTTCAGCTCACCAGCACTGAGGGGCTGTGAAAAGTAGAAGATGAGGATCATCAGTGTTTTTTATCATAGCAGTTTCACACTAACACTTTCAAACATTCTGTCACTTGGAAAATCCAGAGATCAGATTTAGTAAATAAATGACAGGTTTGGTTACCAGAACAACAGCTGAAGATGTGGAGTGAGTTTCTGTGGGTAGCTGCGGCAGGATTGGCTCAACAACCTTAAGACACAGACAGACACACAGACAGACACACAGACAGACACACAGACAGACACACACACACAGACAAAAGCAGCCTACACGTTTCAAATGTAGTTAAAATATTTTACTGACACATACCTGGAGGACTGAGGGAGTATCTGACGATTCTCCCAGCAAATCCACAGCTTCTCCAATAAATTAGTTTCATGTAAGTTTAATTACAACTAATACTTTCTGTTAAATGTAAAACATTAAAATGGCCAAATTTATAAGGTAGTAGAGAGAGAGAGAGAGAGAGACCTTGTAAATTTTTCTCTCCTTTCTTTCTAATGCTTAAAAGTTAATAAACCTGTGAGTTAGTTAGCTAGTTAATTTGTGAAGAAACAGACTAATTGTAGCATTAGTAGCTTGTGTAAATTCACTGTACATGTGACTGATTAAACTCTCTAAATCCTCAAGTCCAGGCATCCTGATGAACTCCATCTCCCCATCAGTATCCACACGCTGCCGTCTACTCAGAGGGGCTTCTTGATTGCCATCCTCTTCGTCCCACCTCCTCCTTATGCCCTGGCGTGGGACAGGAGTTATCATTGTGGCAGGAGCATAGTACATACCAGCCACAATGTTGTGGATGTCGATATTGAAATAAGGCTGGGGCAAAGGAACTGTTGAAGGCTGTGGACTCCCTGAAGGTGGTGGCCTCCTCAAAGGGGATGGGGTCCTGAGAGGAGAGAGGCCTCTCACAGATGGGGATGGGCTTCTATCAGGGGACAGGTTCCTTGTTGACACCTCATGTTCACCACATGTTCATCATCTTGTGGAAACACAAACGTCTCCCTCCGTCTCCCTGTGTAAAAGAAGATGAACAGACAATAAAACACATCTAATAACATCTCATAAAAGGAAGCAGAAAACCTTATTTTAATAGCACTGTGTATGGTTTGTAAAGCAGGAAAGCCTCACTATCAAAACAAGAAGTATTTACACAAGTTATATTACTGTAATCTTCCTATAACACTGCATTAAAAACTCAGTATTTACATTTTAGCTGCATTTATAGGTGTTATACAGGGCTCTTCCAGTATCACGGCTTCACTGTTAGTCACACTGTGCACTTATTTCAATGCTTAAAAATATCTTCCCCCAAAAAATGCAGATTAAAATACATTTCTATTACAGTCTATTACTTTAGCACTTTCTTACTCCAGTGGTTCACATCCCCTTTGAGTCCAATTGTGTCTCCTCTCAAAAATTCGCCCTTTATCGTAAATTACACTACTCCTAACTATTTTATTCACGACAGCTAGAAACAAAACCTTGCTGAACAGAATTGAAACAAACAGCTTGATATTTTTGCCTAAGCTGCACTCTACATTGCCACACTAGCTCCATTTATTTGTACCGATTGGTTTTGTTCAGCTAGCTGCCTTTCCTCACAGCCCCTTTCTCTCTCCGCTTTAACAACTCGACAAACACGGACAATGAAAAATCCTTAAAATAATAAGTTACTTCATGTTATTGTAAGTATTTTAACTTATTCTATTCACTCCATCAAAAAAAACTATAAACACTGAAAAACAATTATTTAGCTACATGCTAACTAGCCGTCTAGCTAATCTTTGCTAATACTCCTCGGCTTGACTTAGTAAACTTTAACAAACGTTAAGTAAACATTGGGACTTTTATGAAAAGCTGATGTTAACATATCTGAAAACATCAACACTGTTTTCTTCTTCCCTGCTCGTTTCACTGGAGTCTGCCATTTTGTCCGCTAGCTTTAGCATACTGATCGTGTACGTAAAGCGATTAGCCGAATAAAGATTAGCCGAACAGAATTTCTCAAAACCATCTAATCATATAAAACGATATTCCTGATTGTGGTTTTTTGTAATAACGCGGTGTTTAAAAGACTTTATACTTAAGTGAAAAAGAGGAAACTCAGTAACTCACCGTTCCAGGGGTCGTACAGTCCGCTCCATCCGGGCTCGGGATCCACATCCGGGTGCTGAGGCTCGGCTCCTCCCCCGAAGTTCATCATCGCTGCGCTGTAGAGTCGGTGTAGGAGTCAAATCCAGTAGTGGAGTACAGAGAAATCCGAAACAGGGGTGTAGCAAAAATGCCAAAAGATAATCCAAATCTTGCGACCTTCAGAACAAGTATAAACCAACACTAACTAGTATAAAACAGCACTAACTAGTATAAACCAACACTAACTAGTATAAAACAGCACTAACTAGTATAAACCAATATAAACCAGCACTAACTAGTATAAACCAGCACTAACTAGTATAAACCAGTATAAACCAGCACTAACTAGTATAAACCAGCACTAACTAGTAACAAGAGTCAATAATGAATAAATAATAATAATAATCATAATAATAAGCTGAAATGTCCGGGAAGCCCAGGGAGTGAAGCATAGCTGAAGTTTAAGGCAGCATGTAGCTGTACAGTTAGAATTCAAGCTGTAGGACCAGTTTAAAGACGATACGACCTTAAAAAAAAAAAAAAAAACTCCTGTTTACGGCATCTACCGAAAACCTCCGAGAAAAACCGAACTGTACGGAAACCAGGAAGTGAAGTCCGTAAAAAATGCATTTACAAATTATATATTTTACATTTTATAATTTGCTCCTGCTGAACACACTCAGTGTCCTCAAGGTAGGATGATCTTTATCCTTTAATGCCACACTGTTTCTACAATAAATCATGTTAAAGTGACAGTGTTACAGTCTAATGTTATGTAGCACACAAGACACCTCATCTTGCCGTGAATTAGCCTAATGCTAGTTATCGTGCTAGCCAACTCGGCTACTGGTTTAAATGACACAGTAAAATCCTTAAGCTTGGTCAAGAATTTATTTTATTTCCACAATGAAATATTGACCCTGTTAGTAGGTCACTTTTAACAACCCTGACTACTGGTTTTACACTAAATCATGATTAGCCTTGTGATCCGCTAGCTAGCGTGCTAGCGGACGTTAGCCGATTTTTACCGAT
The DNA here is from genome assembly GCF_019097595.1 of Hemibagrus wyckioides. Classification (NCBI taxonomy): domain Eukaryota; kingdom Metazoa; phylum Chordata; class Actinopteri; order Siluriformes; family Bagridae; genus Hemibagrus; species Hemibagrus wyckioides. Next base: position 167,880 of record NW_026690771.1, on the reverse strand, counting down.
TTAAATTACACTGTAATAGTTGGACTAATTATATCTACATGTCTATTTGTTGTAATTTGTACACATTTTATCGGTAAATATAATATAAATATAATGTTTAGCCTAATGTTAGTTAAGCTGCTAGTGAACTTGGCTGTTGTTTTACATTACACACTAAAATCCTGAACGAGTTGATGAGCTTGACCAACGAGAATTTCATTTATTTCCACAATATAATACTCATCCCCATTAAAAAGTCACTTTTAACAACCCTGACTACTGGTTTTATACTAAATCATACTTAGACTACTGATTAATCAGCTCTCGCGCTAAAGGGCATGGTTACAGATGTACACCGATCAGCCATAACATTATGACCACCGACAGGTGAAGTGAATAAGACTGATGATCTCCTCGTCATGGCACCTGTTAGTGTGTGGGATATATTAGGCAGCAGGTGAACATTTTGTCCTCATAGTTGATGTGTTAAAAGCAGGAAAAATGGGAAAGTGAAAGGATTTGAGCGAGTTTGACAAATGGTGATGGCTGCACGACTGGATCAGAGTATCTCCGAAACTGCAGCTCTTGTGGGATGTTCCCGGTCTGCAGTGGTCAGTATCTATCAAACGTGGTCCAAAGAAGGAACGGTGGTGAACCGGTGACAGGGTCATGGGCGGCCAAGGCTCACTGATGGACGTGGAGAGTGAAGGCTGGCCCATGTGGTCCGATCCACAAGACGAGCTACTGTTGCCCAAATTGCTGAAGAAGTTAATGCTGGTTCTGATAGAAAGGTGTCCGAATACACAGTAAATCACGGTTTGTTACTTATGGGACTGCATAGTCAGGGCGCCCATGTTGACCCCTGTGCACCACTGAAAGCACCAACAATGGGCACGTGAGCATCAGAACTGGACCACGAAGCAATGGAAGAAGGTGACCTGGTCTGATAAATCAAGTTTTCTTTAACATGGCGTGGATGGACGGGTGTGTGTGCACATGGCACCAGGATGCACTATGGGAAGAGGGCAAGCTGGCGGAATCAGTGTCATGCTTTGGGCAATGTTCTGCTGGGAAACCTTTTGGTCCTGCCATCCATATGGATGATGCTTTGACATGAACCACCTACCTAAGCATTGTTGCAGGCCATCTACACCCTTTCATGGTAACGGTATTTCCTGATGTCTGTGGCCTCTTTCAGCAGGATGATGCACCGTGCCCCAAAGCAAAAATGGATCAGGAATGGTTTGATGACCACAACAATGAGAATGAGGTGTTGACTTGGCTTCCAAATTCCCCAGATCTCAATCCAATCGAGCATCTGTGGGATGTGCTGGACAAACAAGTCCAATCCATGGAGGCCCCACCTCGCAACTTACAGGACTTAAAGGATCTGCTGCTAACATCTTGGTGCCAGATACCACAGCACACCTTCAGGGATCTAGTGGAGTCCATGCCTCGACAGTCAGGGCTGTTTTGGCAGCAAAAAGGGGACCAACAGCATATTAGGCAGGTGGTCATAATGTTATGGCTGAGCGGTGTATGGTATCTACCTAGAGAACTTCACTAATCGTTTCATTTCCACAATATCATAGTGAGTATAAAGGTTTTAATAATTATACAGTATAATATTTTTTATAGATTTGGGTGGTGGACAGGGGCAGGAGGTTTTAGAGAGTTTAATCAGGTCACATGTTCAGTGAATTTACACAATCTGACTGCTTCAATTTTTCTGTTTCTTCACAAGTTAACTAATTATCAAACTCACTGCTTTATTAACTTTTATGCATTAATAGAAAAGTTTGATATTGTGTAATTGAAGAGTCATAATTCTGAGTCACAGAAAAATAATCTATTGCAGAGCCTGTGGATGTGCTGGAGGAATCAGCAGATACTCCCTCTGTCCTCCAGGTATGTGTCAGTTAAATAGTAATATTTTAACTTCATTTAAAACCTACAGGCCACTTTTTTCTAAGTGTGTGTGTGTGTGTATGTGTGTGTGTATGTGTGTATGTATGTGTGTGTGTGTTTGTGTGTGTTTGTGTGTGTGTGTTTGTGTGTGTATGTGTGTGTGTGTGTGTGTGTGTGTGTGTGTTTGTGTGTGTGTGTTAAGGTCATTGAGCCAATCCTGCAGCTGCTGCCCACCGAACCACACGAAGAACCTTCAGCTGTCATTCTGGTAAGAAAATCCTTCATTTATTTCCTAAAGCCAATCAATGGATTTTACAAGGTTGTTTTTACTGTAAAGAATGTTAGTATAAATCTGATATGATAAGAAGCACTTATGATCTTCATGCTCTACATTTCACAGCCGCTCGATGCTGATGAGCCGGACAGTGCCTGCCGTGATGTTCAGTGTGTGTCTGTAGTCTCCTCCCTCTCCCAGGTATTCTACACTGCTGTAACTGAGATACAAACACACAAACATCCTTCTTTACAAGATCTAATGTTAAGTTTTGTTTCTCTGTTTCTGGCCAGTGGACATAAGCAGAGACATCATTGGAATGATGAGGGGTCCAGAGAGTCGGCTCTGCTGGTTTGAAAGCGCAGAGACACACTGCTTGACTCGCGAGGTAATCACAGTCTTTATTACTCTGATGAAGAGAATGGACATTTTTGAACTGACATGATTTTTAGAAGAGCACTTTTGTGAAATGTGGTTGTAGATCTTGAGTTTCATCTAATTGTCTTTTACAGGGATTCCCTTATTATACCAGTGATAAGGAGAGTTTCACTGGCATTCAGGTAAGGGATTATTCATTGTGGCATCACAAAATGTTATGAACTGCAGTGACTAATTGTGTTTGTGTGTTTTAAGTTTGTTGAGCCGAACATCCAGCTGCTGCCCACAGAACAACCTCAAGACCCTTCACCTGTTTTTCTGGTAACCAAAGCTTTCATTTATTTCCTAAAGCTGATCACTGGATTTTACAAGGTTGTTTTTACTGTAAGTGACAGAATATTAGTATGAAACTGCTGTGATCAGAAGCACTCATGATCTTCCTGCTCTACTTTTCACAGCCGCTCGATGCTGGTGAGCTGATCAGCGCTTGGTGTAATATTCAGTTCCTCTCTGCACAGGCCTCCATCTCCCAGTTCAAGGTATTCTACAGTGCAGCAGCTGAGATACAAACACACAAACACCCGTCTTTACAAGTTCTAATGTTTAGTTTTGACTGGCAATTTGGGTGATCAGTAAAGTGCTGTAATATCTTAATGTTGCATAAAATGACACATAACCCAGCACACTTGCTCATTTGACTGATGTAGGATACAACTAAGCTGAAAGATAAGGGTCTTACTCAACCAATGCTGCTTGGAAGTGTGCTGGAATTTGAACACAACCTTCTGATCAAGCCTTCTGTCACTGAGCCATTACAACCATGCCAGAGCAACACCATAACTAGTTTGCATTGATTCAGCTATTTCTCCCACTGAATTAATGGCACTTAAAGATTCCAGTGAAGCCGTGCAAGCTAGCTGTAGTGATGGCTTTGAGTCTCTGATAAGAAGGTTGTGTGTTCAAGTCCCAGCACAAAACATAACTTCCTTGATTGTACCCTTGAGCAAGACACTTCTTCTTCTTTTTCTTATTTTTGTCCTGTATTGATTTTGACCCATAGTTTGTTGTCTCTGTAGGACTCAGTCCAGAAGGAAACCTGCACTAAGGGACTCAAAGTAGATATCCTCAGTTTTGTTGAAGATGTGGCAATAACCAACCCAAACACAAGAAGTATAGCTGTGGTGCTGGAAGAGAAAATTGTGCTTGATGATGTTGATGACCTGCCAAAAGCATTTGCTTTACTTTTTGGTATCATTTATGCACTTAACATTGAGTACCCGAAGAAGTATACCTTCGAGGTGACCCAGACATTATTTCTGCACCTTGGCTCTCAGTGTACTGCAAGAGTGCAGTCATTGAAGAATAAGCTTCTGAAGCTGGATGTTTAATCTTGGCTGCTGTTTATAAAAAAGTTAACAGTTATCTATGCACTTTCATAGTTTTGTTATTGGAGCTGAGTTTGTTGGACTTGTTTGTTGAACTGTTCAAGCTGCAGCTGTGAAGCCATAGCAAAGTCATTTTTGGTCTTTTTCCATTGTTTTACCCAAATCTGATTACTTAGAAATATACAGAATACTTGCTGACTCAAAAGGTTCAGACTGTAGTTTCATGGCCATAGCAGTGAATCCAGAAAAAGTCGTCGTTGTATATTTCTCAATATTTCATCTAGTTGTGTTTTGTATTCAGTGATTATTTGTTCTTTTTATTTGTTTTGGTCTCAAAATCTCTAATACTGCTTTTTTCACTCCTTGGACTCAGATTGTTTATGTACCATTGTTTAATTCAGGCTTACTCTTTTATAATTGGTGCAAAATTTTATATCGTTTTTTTATTCCTATTTGCAAACTTTCTTTCATGTTTGTATCGATTTATCGCATCATAATTGATATTTTATTGAAGATAAATGATATTAATATTGAAAAGAGAGCTTTTTGTAAAATGTATATTCAGTGCTATGAATAATGTCTGGATTTTTGGTTGTGGTCATTTGTTTCTGTTTACTGGAGAGTTATTGAGACTCAATGCCTTGGTTTTATTAAATGTTATTCAATAAATAATAGCATTTATTCAAGTTGGATTGATTCATATTTTGTCTTGGAAAAGTCTCTAAATATCTGTTCATTCTTAAACTCTTCCAGTAATCAGTTCTGCTGTTTGTAACACCTCAGCTTATGGACAGACTGAGATGCAGACAGATACCATAAGCACAGACACAGCTCTTATTTTATATGCCACCATTTGCTCTTTAAAGACTTGTCTCATTTGTTTTAAAATGGATTTGAATGGGCTTGAACACACGTATGAAAACAAACAAAACGTTACACGTCTCATTATCAACTTCTTTGGAACATTTATTAATAAACTTGAACAAGCATCGGCTCTGTACATCCGACATTAACACTATAAACGTTTTACATAGAGTGCATTGTATAACGTAATGACATCACACCCAAATGAACCGTAATACATTCAATAAAACAAGAGTAGTTCGGCTGATGCCGTAATCTAACGAGTAAGAGTGCAATACTTAACACCCACACTTGCTCTTAGCTTATTAAGTTACCTGAAAACAAAATAACAAATAAGGCTTCTCTTTCACATAAACGATGTAAACATAAACCTTTTACTCTTTTAAGTACCAAACATATCTCGAGCAAACCTCTTTAACTTTAGCTTAGTGGCTGGCTTTGTCATAATGTCAGCAACCATTTGCTCTGTAGGTATTCCAAGATTACCTTGCCATCATTCACAGTTTCCTTTATAAAGTGCTACTTGATGTCAATGTGCTTGCACCTTTTCCTGTAAACTGGGTTTCTGGCTATTGCTATTGTACCTTGGTTGTCTTCATACACTTTTGTTTGTGCGTATTGGTATGTATCCATACCTTTGAGTAGCTGCTCTAAGTAGATACATTCCTGAATGGCTGATGATAAGGACATGTATTCTGCTTCGCAAGTAGATAATGCTACTGTTGGCATTGAAGCTCTCCAGCATGTTGATTAAAACATAAAAGAGGGCATCACATTTAGTGCTACATCACATACACACATATGGTCCACAGTGTCAGTGTGAAATGCCACAGAAATCACATTGTTTGTTTCTGGAATTAGCCTGAATTAGCATATTTATTTTTACATTATATATATGAAATTCCTCACAAATCACCATGAGCCAGTGTACGGTATATATACTTGCAATTCTGCATTCTTTATTCTTCTGTTCATTTGTTTATTTCAGACTTACATATTGCACACAGAACTTCTGGATAGTGTAGTGGACCAGCACCGTTACATCCTCCACAGACACCCTCACACATTCGTACAGCCAGCAGCCCTGCTCTGGCCAGTACTGACAGCATTTTTCCTAGAAACACATGCAGATTCAAAACCATTTAACCTTTACAAGCATTTCCAGAGCAAACTGTGTGCTATATTCATGTGTTTTACCTCTTTTCTCTCTCTTACATTAGTCAGCATGACTATGGTGGCAGATTTGTGCTCCCAAACCATTCTCCAGAAATCAGCCACTGTCTCCGGTTTCGGACCTGCAAACAGACCTTTTTAAAGCTTTCCAGCAGAAAGTCATGACATTCAGTAAATTCATTCTGACATTCACTCTTCTGATCTGTATGCTGTGTAACGTGTGGGTGACTGCTTCTGTGTTAGAATCTTGAAAACTGATGAAACCCTCAGATGAAAGGTCACTTACACTAACTACTAGCTGTAGTTAACTTTAGGTCTACACATATTGACTGCTTTCTCCAGTGTCAGAGCTGCTTCACATAACAGTCTTTCCCTGAGACCATTATCAGGAATCCCACAGACTATTTTGTCCCTCACCATTGAGTCTCTAAAATCTCCAAATTCACAAGTCTTACTTAGTGTGTGCAGTTCCGCAAGGTACTGGTCAAAACTCACTCCTTGTGTCTGGTCAGCAGAGAAAAACTTCTCAAAAGTGACATTCTTACTTGGCACGAAGTATTATGGAACATGTGCCACACACAAGACCTGAAATAATTGTTTGGTCTAAAAACCACACACCTGGCAACACACAAACATCATCTGACATTCACTGAATTGAACTAGATGACTGTTCCTGAGAAAATTCAGCAACTTATTATTTCAATCAATTTACGCACTAGGCTTTCTCACAACAAATCAATCTCACTGTTGGATATGTAATCTAATGATGATGAGGTAGTTCTAGGTTTCGCCTTGTTTTATATAAGCTGTATCCGATACTGCCATCCTGTGGTGAGATTGAGAATTGACCTAATACAGGAGACTTACTATCAGGTACCACAGAGTATAGAAGTAATGCATTAAGTCTCTTTATATACTTTCACAAGAAGACCAGCCTGTAACCACTTAATGAAATAGAAACAATAAATGAATTAAATGACTTGAATGAAATTTGTTTTTATACTTGTACTTCTTGATATAATAAATAGCTTTTCTTTCCTTTTCTTTTTTAAACACTTCAGTTTCAGACATCTGAATCAGTGTTTATAAGTTAGGTCTGGTGATTAATTTCAGCTGGAGGATGTGGAAAGAAAACAAGGCCTGTCCCTGCACTTTCCTTCACTTAAAGCACTCTGAAATTTCCTTCAGGATGAATGTAAAAGTTTACAGAATTGCCATATTTGGCTGACGGTCTGTGTGCTCAGCTGTTTAAAGAGGCAGAAGGCCATCATACAGAGGTGGCAGCAGGAATAACACAGGCTACTGACTTAACACCTTACTACACACTGTGTCACTTTAAATTTCATTCATCTCAGGTTACTTTTAGAAGCATTACTGCACTTTAAAGCTTTGGACCCTGTGTTTTCTATAATGTATTATTTTCATTTTGAATGTATTTTTTTTGTGATTTCAGTATTTATACCCTATACTCTTATACTTACACTCTACCCATGTGTGTACTTACCCCCACTGTTACCCATAGCCCCTCCCTGCATGCTTAGTCTCGTCAGCACTGTGAATGTCATACATGTGTCTTAGACCTTGAGTCCAAGAGAATTATTATTTCATCTCATCACACTGTATGTGGCTGTGATTATCTTGAAATACCACATAGTTAAAGCTCTGTGAAGAGATTCTGGCACTTAGGTTTAAAACACTTAAATCCTCATTATTCCCATCCTACAGTTCTGTTATTTATTTTAAAGTAAATTGTTCTTCATAAGTATACCAGTAATTGTTAAGAAGTTTCTGTCAGTTCACATTTCACAATACAAATCAAATCCAGCTCCAAGAAGAGATTCAGGGTCTAAGGTGATCTGTTATAAAGAAGGTATCAGCTTTCATATAAGCATTTCTTTAATGTTAACTAATGCAGTAAATAAAGTAAGTTAACAGAGCCTTAATGTAAAGTGTTATCACAGTATGTTTATATGGTTTATTACTCAAATAAATAATTGTAATGTGATAAATGTATTGATTATATCCACTGAAAAAAAGTCCAAAATTCTGTGACCACATTAATAATCCGGGATTTTTCTTCAACTGCATTTTTTCCTATTTAAAATATAGAAAGTAAACAATAGTTAATTTAAGATTCTGTACTCTTTCTAGGTGTCTATTTAAAGGTCAGATTTTCCTCATGTCTGATCTTTTTTACTGAAGCATGTGTTCAAGTGACACACTGATGCATTTGATCTAAAATGGCTTGTAAGGTTTTACATAAACTTGTGGTGTCCATGCAGCTCAAATGCACACACTCATTTAAAGCAAAAAAGGCAACATGCTAAATGCTAGAAGCTCAGAAAGGCATCTTGCATAAATTTCAAAGATTTGCAGAAAGAAAGAAAGTTGTTGTCAAATAATATAATCTGTAAAACAAATTGATGTATTAAATTAGAAAAAAATGCCAAAAAGAAGCATTTTTACTAGTGGTCTCAGACATTTGGACCCCACTATATATTTTATTATGGCCTTAGCAAGGCTATAAAGTGTCCAGCTTTTATATATTTCTTTTCTGTTTTGTACATTCCTTATTTTGAAGGCTAGTGTATTAATTTAAGTGTGTTCATTTATGACAGAAATGGCCTCAATGTGTCTTAAAATGTCCTTGTTTTGTCTGTGCAGGCAACATTTATAACTGATTCCAGGTGTTTTGAGGAAATGCATCTCAAGCTCTGACATACTGCTGTGGCTGAAATTGATTTTTAAGACACTAATGTACATGGAAGTTGCTGGACAAAGCTCAGTCTGATGGTGTGGTTTTAGATCATTTGTGGCATATCTTGCTTCTTGTCATAGATAAATGTGATCTGTCTGAAAATGGAAAAATGGTGTTGGCAGTAGGACTAAAAGGAAACTGTAAGCAAACATTTTGATCAGTGGAGTTAATAAAGCTTATCTAACAGTTAGAACAGCTGTCCTGTGTGACTGAACAAAAGTGAAGCAAACAGATTTCTTCAGCAGGGGGTATCTGTCTCGTAAGCTGTTTAGTGAAGAGGAATTCTGCAGTATGATTAATGCTGTCACACCTGACTAATGGTGTCTGAACTCAAGCCACCCTACACTTGGAATAAATGAGGAACGCTGTGTCCACCTGTGTCCAGGGGGTGATGTTTCACACCGAGGGTCTGAATTCATCTATCTAATAATCCCACTCCTAATCAAACCCAGCCTTAGATATGATTTAAATTATGGTAGAATAACTATGTTACTCATATGGGAAATGTCTCAATCAATAATGCTGTACATTATGGTCCCCTTAAATGATATTATTTAACATTAGTTTACATAAACAAACCATGCATGTATTAATATACCCCGCCTACTGCTGAACAACAAAAGCTAGATTTCATTTCACCACCAGGTAAAACAATTAGTTTGACTGAACTCAATAAATTGGTTGCTGCATTTATTGTTGAGGAGATGCAGCCACTCTTCACTGTGAAGGCGCCGACATTTTGTAATATCATCAGCAAAATCAGGGAAATGGACAGGGGCCGTGCTCTCCGATCGCAAAACCTTTACAAGCTTTTTGGACAAGGCATATATAGAAATGGAGGCAGACCTGAAGAAAACATTTGCAGATTGATCTAATTTTAGAATGACTTTAGGAAGACTATATTGCACTCTTTAATGTCTTTATTAACTTGGACTGTGAGTTTACTTTGTAATGTAACACATATAGGTTTCTATGTGTATAAAATGAAAAGAGAACGAGTCTACTGGTCAAATTTAAGAAAAAGTATCGCAAAAGTAACGTAACGCATTACTTTTTATAAAAAATAACTAAGTAATGCAATTTCTTACTTTTTTAGGGAGTAACACAATATTGTAACGCATTACTTTTAAAAGTAACTTTCCCCAACACTGAATATAATATAATAACAAATATATAATATATTTGTTATTTTTCACATTTTAGTAAACCATTTAAAGGTTGTGAAATTCTGTAAAAATGATCTGTATATGAGTGAAAAATTCAGTTTGTGTTGCGTTTAAAGGAAACTTTTATACATATACTGATGGCTAAAAATAATCAGAATGAGACCGCAATAGGAACAAATATAAACATTTATTTAAGCAAAGTCTATAAGAAGTATACAAATAAGTTTATTTCTAAACAATTCTATATATGTATTTACAATCTATAGGCTATTGATGGGAATAGGGGGAGTGGGATAGGAACAGAGGGATAGATTAATAAAGGATGATTATTAAGGGATGAGGGATCTTAAATGCTAAGGTTAAGCCCTTCTTCAGGTCCTGGGGTTCACTTTACAAACCTGTAGGAAAGAAAAGAGATTTTTTAAATATTAAGTTGATCAAAAATAGAAATGAAATTATTTCATACTTACGTGTGGAGCCTGAGCAATGTAGGAAAAAGAAGTGAGAGAAAAGAAGATGAAATGAAACAGAAGAAGAATAGATGAAGTGGGTAAGGGGAAAGACATTGCTCAGAGTTCCTCCAAAATGTCCATCATCAGCTGGACGTGCAGCTTGAGGAGTCGCTGAACTGTGGTGGCTAAGGCTGCTGGGTCACTGTAGAGCTCCAGAGGCTGAGTGAAGAGTACTTCAGCAAGCTCTGTAAGGTAATCCTATTGACAAATTCCACACACATCCAACATAGTGTCACTGAGTTTAAGATACAATCCTGAGAATTTGTGGATCGTGGCATCAGAAGATATTCAACACTTACAATAAGCACTGTGAAGTACAGCTCTGCTGCAGGCTCCCACACGTCCACGTCCCACATGCTGAAGAGCGCAAGCAGGCGCTCCAAGAAACCTCCCTTAAACTTTTGGAAAGAAAGACAAGCTTCATTAATGCCATGTCTTATCAGGTTTAAAAAATATGGAAAAAGAAAACCAGATCAAATAGACCATGTTCTGAAACTCAAACATTGCTTAGAAATCTCCTGATAAGACACTTACTGGCTGAGGTTTTGAGCCATTTATAAAGTAGCTGAAGAAAATCAGCTCAAAAAAACATCCAGGAAGTTGTAGTGGTGGTCCTGCACAGAGTAGAAAAGATACAAAAATAAATTAGCTTTACATATTGGAGTCCTGTTTTCTATATTAGCAAAATCTTTTATCGTTAAACATCTGTCATTTCACACAGGCGTTTATTAGCTTACACAGGAGCTGAGCTCTGCTTTAATCGATTCCTGATTGGAAGGCGTCCTCAGGAATCGAATCAGGGCCTCGTAGGCCAACTGCACACCAACTGCATCCTGTTAAAGCAAACGAAAAAATCTCTGTAACTCACTTTGGCTATGGCTGAGAAACTGAAATTATTTCCATCACAAAAATGATACAGTCTTTCATCATTCTGAAGTCACCTGGTTGTTAGCTGCTGCCAGTCGCATGACCATCTTCTTTCCAGCCATGAACAAGAAGTTCTGCTTGTGGATGCTGGCAAGCAGAGTCTGAATATAAGACAGCACACAATATAAAAGTTAAAGCAGAGTGGACTTTACCTGCGCAGTAACAGCAGCTGAATAAAGGTTTTACTCACAGCAAACGCCTCACGAAGCGCGGGCACCTTCAGGCCGATTTCAGTCACCCCTCTGTCTGAAAGATGGCAGCTAAGAAACAAGAGATGTAAATGTTTAGTGTATATTAAACATACAATACACTGTTACATCATTAAAGAGTGAAGAGGATCGTACCAAATAAAGGGCACCTCCAACTCCTCTGGGTTAAGGTGCTCCTCACTCTCCTGCAAGCCAAATCATTAAATCATTAAAACTCACACAGTAAATTTTACAGTATCCGAATCAGGGGAATAGCAGCATATGTAGATACACATCAGGTCTGAAAGTCTGAATTACCTCACAGTCGTTGTGATCATAGTCCCAAGTGGAGGTGAACATCTGTCCATCTTCAGCCACATACAGCAAAGTGCAGGTTACCGTTGTAATGGTTTGCTGTTGAATAAAAAAAATATCCACACTGAAGACAAATAAAAGCACAACTGACAAAATTCTAAAAGTTACTAACTACAAGATACACTTCATGACAGTGCAATAAATTTACCACAAAATAATGTGGCACGACGAATGATGTCTCCATTCGGTTACAGGAGATGAACTCTGTAACCCTCCCAGATTCAGCCTTAAGAGAACAAATTAAAGTGAACACAATTAGTCACTGCAATTAACAAAAGTTTTGTGATGCCACAACGAATAATCCCTTACCTGTATGCCAGTGAAACAGTCCTCTATGGAGGACTCATAAGGGAATCCCTGCAAATGACAAAAAGCTGAAACTCAAGATCTATTTCACAAACGTGAGCGTCTAATAATCATCAAGGTCAATTCTCTTCCTCAGAGTAATTAAGTCTGTGATTACCATGTGATTCAAGCTGCTCGTCTTGGTGGATTTAAACCAACAAAGACGGCTCTGTGGGCCCCTTATCATCCCCAGGAAGTATGTTTTCATTTCCACTGACTGAAAATAGAGAAACAAAACTAAACATTACAACTTGTAAAGACGGGTGTTTGTGTGTTTGTATCTCAGCTGCTGCACTGTAGAATACCTTGAACTGGGAGATGGAGGCCTGTGCAGAGAGGAACTGAATATTACACCAAGCGCTGATGAGCTCACCAGCATCGAGCGGCTGTGAAAAGTAGAGCAGGAAGATCATGAGTGCTTCTGATCACAGCAGTTTCATACTAATATTCTGTCACTTAGAAAAAAACAGAAAAACAGGTGAAGGGTCTTGAGGTTGTTCTGTGGGCAGCAGCTGGATGTTCGGCTCAACAAACTTAAAACACACAAACACAATTAGTCACTGCAGTTCATAACATTTTGTGATGCCACAATGAATAATCCCTTACCTGAATGCCAGTGAAACTCTCCTTATCACTGGTATAATAAGGGAATCCCTGTAAAAGACAATTAGATGAAACTCAAGATCTACAACCACATTTCACAAAAGTGCTCTTCTAAAAATCATGTCAGTTGAAAAATGTCCATTCTCTTCATCAGAGTAATAAAGACTGTGATTACCTCGCGAGTCAAGCAGTGTGTTGTCGGAACTCAGAGCCCCCTCCGAGTGGACATATCACAGGGTGGAATTTTTAGATTGTGTCAATTTCTCTTAGCTTTCCATAATCTTACCTAATTAACTCAACAAACCATAAAAACAGCCAAAATAAAGGAGATCTCAGTCAGCAGATGAGAAGAAGCAGGTTTCTTTATTCAGCCATGCAGTCAATAACATGCATTACTGAAGAGAGCAGCTGGTCTCAAAACCCCGAAAAGTTCCCCTCTACTTATACCCCAGGTGCCCCATGGCGCCTCCTTTTCTCTAATTTAAATATTTCCAGCAATTTCCCATTATATTCAGTGTATGGCTACTTTAATCCCTCCTTCCTTAATTTACATACGTTTTACCATTTCCCATTAATTTCTTATTTGTCCCGATAACGCCCCTAATTTAATACCATCCTCCCCTCGATGACGTCAATTTTCCTCCTCTCCAGTTCTCCTTATTTTTAGGCTAAGTCAACAATTTTTAGAAAAAAATAGTGCTTACTTATAAGCGCCACTTCCTCATTGACTTGATTATATATTACTTGTATTAATCAAGGCCAACTACTTAATCAATGGCTAAATAACTCTTGATAGATATACACTACTTTTAGGCAGAAAATTGCTAAGTCAGAACTTAGAGCATTAAGTACATTATTTTTTAAGCTACCTTTTAAAGCTAGGTATATAAGTCAAAGCTGGGTTTGTTATTTTTCTACGACACTCTCCACGTGTATCAGTGAGCCTTGGCCGCCCATGACCCTGTCACTGGTTCACCACCGTTCCTGCTTTGGACCACGTTTGATAGATACTGACCACTGCAGACCGGGAACATCCCACAAGAGCTGCAGTTTTGGAGATGCTCTGATCCAGTCGTGCAGCCATCACCATTTGTCAAACTCGCTCAAATCCTTACACTTTCCCATTTTTCCTGCTTTTAACACATCAACTATGAGGACAAAATGTTCACCTGCTGTCTAATATATCCCACACACTAACAGGTGCCATGATGAGGAGATCATCAGTCTTATTCACTTCACCTGTCGGTGGTCATAATGTTATGGCTGATCGGTGTACATCTGTAACCATGCCCTTTAGCGCGAGAGCTGATTAATCAGTAGTCTAAGTATGATTTAGTATAAAACCAGTAGTCAGGGTTGTTAAAAGTCACTTTTTAATGGGGATGAGTATTATATTGTGGAAATAAATGAAATTCTCGTTGGTCAAGCTCATCAACTCGTTCAGGATTTTAGTGTGTAATGTAAAACAACAGCCAAGTTCACTAGCAGCTTAACTAACATTAGGCTAAACATTATATTTATATTAAATTTACCGATAAAATGTGTACAAATTACAACAAATAGACATGTAGATATAATTAGTCCAACTATTACAGTGTAATTTAAATCGGTAAAAATCGGCTAAAGTCCGCTAGCGCGCTAGCTAGTGGATCACAAGGCTAATCATGATTTAGTGTAAAACCAGTAGTCAGGGTTGTTAAAAGTGACCTACTAACAGGGTCAATATTTCATTGTGGAAATAAAATAAATTCTTGACCAAGCTTAAGGATTTTATTGTGTCATTTAAACCAGTAGCCGAGTTCGCTAGCACGATAACTACCATGATGCTAACTGTGTAAATGAAATGATTAGCGAAGTTCTCTAGGTAGATAACATACATCTGTAACTAAGTCCTTTAGACCTGACTAAATCACTAGTCTAGTCATGATTTAGTGTAAAACCAGTACTCAGGGGTGTGAAAAGTCACCTTTTAAATGGGTAAATATTATATTGTGGAAATAAACTAAATTCTCGTTACCCGAGCTCATCAACTCGGTTCAGGATTTTAGTGTGTAATTTAAAGCAGCAGCATGTTCACTAACAGGTGAACTATTATTAGGAAAAATATCATATTCACATTAATATAACCAATAAAGTGTTAAATAATTACAACAAATATACAAGTTCTCTCGGTAGATATGATTAGTCCAAATATTACACTGTCATTGAAATCGCTAAAATCGGCTAAAGTCCGTTAGCGCGCTAGCTGCTGAATCACAAAGCTAAGCACGATTTATTTTATTAAAACCAGGAGAAGGGGTTGTTAAGAATGGACTTCTAATGGGGTAAATATTTCATTGTGGAAATAAAATAAATGCTTAAACCGAGCTTAATGATTTTATTGTGTAGTTTAAACCAGTAGCCAGGTTCGCTAGCACGGTAACTAGCATTAGGCTAATTCACGGCAAGATGAGGTGTCTTGTGTGCCACATAACATTAGACTGTAACACTGTCACTTTAACATGATTTATTGTAGAAACAGTGTGGCATTAAAGGATAAAGATCATCCTACCTTGAGGACACTGAGTGTGTTCAGCAGGAGCAAATTATAAAATGTAAAATATATAATTTGTAAATGCATTTTTTACGGACTTCACTTCCTGGTTTCCGTACAGTTCGGTTTTTCTCGGAGGTTTTCGGTAGATGCCGTTTTTTTTTTTTTTTTTTAAGGTCGTATCGTCTTTAAACTGGTCCTACAGCTTGAATTCTAACTGTACAGCTACATGCTGCCTTAAACTTCAGCTATGCTTCACTCCCTGGGCTTCCCGGACATTTCAGCTTATTATTATGATTATTATTATTATTTATTCATTATTGACTCTCTTGTTACTAGTTAGTGCTGGTTTATACTAGTTAATGCTGGTTTATACTGGTTTATACTAGTTAGTGCTGGTTTATACTAGTTAGTGCTGGTTTATATTGGTTTATACTAGTTAGTGCTGTTTTATACTAGTTAGTGTTGGTTTATACTAGTTAGTGCTGTTTTATACTAGTTAGTGTTGGTTTATACTGGTTCTGAAGGTCGCAAGATTTGGATTATCTTTTGGCATTTTTGCTACACCCCTGTTTCGGATTTCTCTGTACTCCACTACTGGATTTGACTCCTACACCGACTCTACAGCGCAGCGATGATGAACTTCGGGGGAGGAGCCGAGCCTCAGCACCCGGATGTGGATCCCGAGCCCGGATGGAGCGGACTGTACGACCCCTGGAACGGTGAGTTACTGAGTTTCCTCTTTTTCACTTAAGTATAAAGTCTTTTAAACACCGTGTTATTACAAAAAACCGCAATCAGGAATATCGTTTTATATGATTAGATGGTTTTGAGAAATTCTGTTCGGCTAATCTTTATTCGGCTAATCGCTTTACGTACACGATCAGTATGCTAAAGCTAGCGGACAAAATGGCAGACTCCAGTGAAACGAGCAGGGAAGAAGAAAACAGTGTTGATGTTTTCAGATATGTTAACATCAGCTTTTCATAAAAGTCCCAATGTTTACTTAACGTTTGCTAAAGTTTACTAAGTCAAGCCGAGGAGTATTAGCAAAGATTAGCTAGACGGCTAGTTAGCATGTAGCTAAGTAATTGTTTTTCAGTGTTCATAGTTTTTTTTTGATGGAGTGAATAGAATAAGTTAAAATACTTACAATAACATGAAGTAACTTATTATTTTAAGGATTTTTCATTGTCCGTGTTTGTCGAGTTGTTAAAGCGGAGAGAGAAAGGGGCTGTGAGGAAAGGCAGCTAGCTGAACAAAACCAATCGGTACAAATAAATGGAGCTAGTGTGGCAATGTAGAGTGCAGCTTAGGCAAAAATATCAAGCTGTTTGTTTCAATTCTGTTCAGCAAGGTTTTGTTTCTAGCTGTCGTGAATAAAATAGTTAGGAGTAGTGTAATTTACGATAAAGGGCGAATTTTTGAGAGGAGACACAATTGGACTCAAAGGGGATGTGAACCACTGGAGTAAGAAAGTGCTAAAGTAATAGACTGTAATAGAAATGTATTTTAATCTGCATTTTTTGGGGGAAGATATTTTTAAGCATTGAAATAAGTGCACAGTGTGACTAACAGTGAAGCCGTGATACTGGAAGAGCCCTGTATAACACCTATAAATGCAGCTAAAATGTAAATACTGTAAATGTAAATAAAATAATTTTTAATGCAGTGTTATAGGAAGATTACAGTAATATAACTTGTGTAAATACTTCTTGTTTTGATAGTGAGGCTTTTCTGCTGTATAAAACATACACAGTGCTATTAAAATAAAACCCCATCCCCTGTGAGGAGGCCACCACCTTCAGGGAGTCCACAGCCTTCAACAGTTCCTTTGCCCCAGCCTTATTTCAATATCGACATCCACAACATTGTGGCTGGTATGTACTATGCTCCTGCCACAATGATAACTCCTGTCCCACGCCAGGGCATAAGGAGGAGGCGGGACGAAGAGGATGGCAATCAAGAAGCCCCTCTGAGTAGACGGCAGCGTGTGGATCCTGATGGGGAGGTGGAGTTCATCAGGACGCCTGGACTTGAGGATTTAGAGAGTTTAATCAGTCACATGTACAGTGAATTTACACAAGCTACTAATGCTACAATTAGTCTGTTTCTTCACAAATTAACTAGCTAACTAACTCACAGGTTTATTAACTTTTAAGCATTAGAAAGAAAGGAGAGAAAAATTTACAAGGTCTCTCTCTACTACCTTATAAATTTGGCCATTTTAATGTTTTACATTTAACAGAAAATATTAGTTGTAATTAAACTTACATGAAACTAATTTATTGCAGAAGCTGTGGATTTGCTGAGAGAATCGTCAGATACTCCCTCAGTCCTCCAGGTATGTGTCAGTAAAATATTTTAACTACATTTGAAACGTGTAGGCTGCTTTTGTCTGTGTGTGTGTGTGTGTGTGTGTGTCTTAAGGTTGTTGAGCCAATCCTGCCGCAGCTACCCACAGAAACTCACTCCACATCTTCAGCTGTTGTTCTGGTAACCAAGCCTGTCATTTATTTACTAAATCTGATCTCTGGATTTTCCAAGTGACAGAATGTTTGAAAGTGTTAGTGTGAAACTGCTATGATAAAAAACACTGATGATCCTCATCTTCTACTTTTCACAGCCCCTCAGTGCTGGTGAGCTGAACAGCACCTGCTGTAATGTTGAGTACAACACTGCAGACTCCTCCAACTCCCAGTCTGGGGTATTGTACAGTGCTGCAGCTGAGATACAAACACACACACATCCTTCTTTACAAGTTCTAATGTTTAGTTTCTCTATTTCTAGGCAGTGGACGTTAAGGGATACTTCCTCGGGATGATAAGGGGTCCTGAGAGTGGTTTTTGCTGGTTTAAAACCACCAAGACGCGCTACTTCGACCAGCTGGTAATCACCATCTTTGTTACTCTGATGAAGAGAATTGATATTAATGATTATTAGATGAACACTTTTGAGAAATAGATCTTGAGTTTCAGCTAATTGTCATTTGCAGGGATTCCCTTATCAGACCACCATCGAGGACCATTTCACTGCCATACAGGTGAGGGATTATCTGTTGTGGCGTCACAAAACTTTTGTTAGTTGCAGTGACTAATTGTGTTCCCTTCAAATTGTTCTCTTAAGGCTGAATATGGGAAGGTTACAGAGCTCCTTTCCTGTAACCGGGTGGAAACCATCATGGAGCCACTTGAGGATTATGTGGTAAATTTATTGCAATGTCATGAAGTCTTTATTGTAGACAGTAACTCTTGGAATTTTGTACACATATGGGTCTGCAGTGTTTTTATATATTTTTTTAATTTAACAGCAAACCTTTAAAAAGGTGTCCTGCACGTTCCTGCATGTGGCTAAAGATGGTCAGGTGAACACCTCCACCTGGGAGCAGGAGCAGGTTGACTCTCCCCACAGTGATTCAGAGGAACAGTACGACTCTGAGGTAATTCTGTGTTTCAGACCTGATGTGTATCTACAGATGCTGCTATTCCCCTGAATGGGAGGCTGTAACATTTACTGTGTGAGTTTTAATGATTTATTGCTAATGTGTCTTGCAGGAGAGTGAGGAGAGCCTTAGCCAAGAGGTGCCCTTTACTTGGTACGCTTCTCTTCACAGTTTAATGGTATAAAGGTGTAATGTATGTTTAATACACTAATCATGTAAATCTTTTGTTTCTTAGGGACCATCTTACAGAGAGAGGGGTAACTGATATCGGCCTGAAGCTGCATGCTCTCCGTGAGGCGTTCGCTGTGAGTAAAACCTTTGTTTAGCTGCTGTTTTTGCTCAGGGGAAGTTCACTCTGCTTTAACTTATATTATGTGCTGTCTTATATTCAGATTCATCTTACCTGCATCCACAATCAGAACTTCTTGTTCGTTATGGGGAAGAAGATTGTGATGCGTCTGGCAGCAGTTAACAACCAGGTGACTTCAGAATGATGATAAACTGTTTCCTTGTGCAAAATACTTTCAGTTACTGGGCTTGAAAATGATGTAGTTGTGTATTTTGGTGTGATTTATACACATGGGTTTGTCCATTCTGACTTTTGGACGCTTTATTATGTCCATTTTATGATGAAACAGGAAAAGACTTTGAAAATCATCTGTCATTTTCTGATCATGATAAATATCAACACAACTAGACTGAAATATACAGGTAAGATATGCAACTAATTGTAACATGAACAGAGCAAGATATAAACTGATATCTACTGGTTTCCTGTCAGGGTTGTGGACTGTTTTCTGGTCACTAGAGGCCCCCACTGCCTTTTTGTTGGTGTCCAGTCTCTGTCATTATGTCTAATAGGTGTCTCCTGTGCTTTGTTTAGGTTTGTGTATTTAAGTCACATGCTTGATTCACAAGTAACGGATGAATAATTATTTCAAATAATGTCTCTATAATTAATCACTTGTTATAATACTACTTCAAATCAGATCAAATAAATAAATAATACAATGCAGATATTATATTTCTCTGATCCACCAGTGTGTCTCCACATCCTTATTTGACAAGAAAAAAGGCCATTATATATTTACACCACACTGTCTGGGAGCCAAATGCTGTTGTGTATGTATAGATAGATGAACAGCTCTTGTGTATATATAGAATAAAGTGTAGGTTTTGACATGACCGATAAATGTGGACCGAGAGGCTGGGTGTGGCGACTCACCCCCACAAGGCAGTGGCACATGTTGGCATAAGTGACGGAAGTTGGGTTCAGAAATGGCTTTTTCGAAGATGAGGTCCACGACTCCTTTAAGTCTCTCCTCTGTTGTTTCATGAGCTGCTGGAACATCTGTAACATCAGTTTATTCAAGATACTGCGCACTTTCTGGACGAGCTCCTGGGTCTTGACCATTTCCTGGTCATCTTCGTCGCTGTGGGACTTTTTCCATCGCCGGCTTCCAGGCTTTCTCAGCCTTGTCCAGTTGCATGTCATCATTCAGAGACACGCTGGTGGTGATCTTGTTTGGCTTTTTAAGCTCACACTGCTTAGAGATGACAAAAACAATTGAAATGTTTATTTAAAACTGAAAGGCTGTGACTTGAATTAATGCACCAAATAAAAGACTGATCAACCCTCAGATACTCCAGACTTTAATGTTGCAATTAATAAAACTATGTGGTGTTTTAAAGTTCCCTTTGTGAGACTTACAGGTCCTCGACCTGCTCCAGGGCAATAAAAAGTGATACATTAGCCTGACGCTTCATACTGAGTAAAGCACTGTGCTCCTATAGAGCGTCATGTCACTAACTGTCATGTTTACCTTGTCCAGAACGACGCCGGGGATGTCCGGAAAACCCTCGGGTCTGTGCATGCTGGCACTGACGAAGCGTAAACGCAGCAGGAATTCCCGATTGTACTTCTTCCTCTCTTTTGGGTTACTAGGAGAGGCAGAGGGATGAGGCTCTGAAGGCTGGACCTCAACAGGAGCAGGCTCAGGAGTGTTGTTTGGCTCAGTCTCCATTGGGGGTGTGGTTTGTAGAGGGGCAGGAGTCTCCACAATGTCACCCCCTGTAAGCGCCAGGTGGTCGAACAAGAAATCACCAAAACTGATGTTGGCTTTCTTTGCCTCCTCTTTCTCCTCTTCCGTCAGGGGAATGAAGAATCTGACCGGTTCCCTGGGCTTTTTCTGGGATCGAGTCTGAAGGAAAACACACACAGGATCAATGTAATGTTCATCATAATGTATCAAAACAGAAATAAAGTAATATTACAGACAACACCACTAAAGCAGCTGGATTTGTTTCTTTTCTTCTGTGTAGTAGTATTTTTGTAGTACACTGAAATTGTCCAGCTCAGTATTCAGCTCTGAAGCAGGGGCAGTGTTCAGCTCCGCCTCCTTTGTGGGTGTGTTTTTTGGAGGTACAGGATCCCTCACAGTGATGCTGCATTCAGGCCTTTTAGGAGGTGTCGTCAGTAAAGATGACATTTTAACTCCATAGAGCTCGGCCATCATGTCTCGATTGCAGTCATTAGGGTCCGTGTTTATAATCTGTAAGGAATTAGGATAAATGCTTGATTCATGAGCACAGAACATGACCATGATAAAACCAGCCAGATGTCTGCTATTCTAGCAAAACTTTATTTGATTCATTACCAGTTTGCACTCCCTTTTCTGCAGAAGATGACCTTCATACTCAGCTGGAAAAAAAAAACAGTCCCAACATGTAAGTAATAACGCCTCAGGCCCTGTCCCGAATCAGAAAAAGTTCAGCCCTATACATAATAAATTTATATTTTACCAATGAAATATTTTTTAATAATGATAATAAAAAATTCGTTACCACTCATGACACCAGCATTTCTGTCCTGAACTTCCACGGGACTGGCCATTTGACACGGCTGCATCTGCCGAAAAAAAGTGCAGAGTTCAATTAAATACACAAACCTAAACAAAGCACAGGAGACACCTATTAGACATAATGACAGACTGGACACCAACAAAAAGGCAGTGGGGGTCTCTAGTGGGCAGAAAACAGTCCACAACCCTGACAGGAAACCAGTAGATATCAGTTTATATCTTGCTCTGTTCATGTTACAATTAGTTGCATATCTTACCTGTATATTTCAGTCTAGTTGTGTTGATATTTATCATGATCAGAAAATGACAGATGATTTTCAAAGTCTTTTCCTGTTTCATCATAAAATGGACATAATAAAGCGTCCAAAAGTCATGATGTACAAATCAATGTGTATAAATCACAACAAAATATGGATTTGAATTAAAACACTTAAGAGAAACATTATTTCAGACTTTTGGATAACAGCTTGATAGACTTTTATTTGATAATTATGTGCAGTATTGAGATTAAAATTTATACTTGATTTGGATTGGTCAGAAGGTGTTCAGCATGGACCTGATAGCAGTTCAGGTTTCAAATCAAATCTCTCTTTTTTAAGAATGTCCTCTTTCTGATTATCGTCTACTAAAAACAGTCTATAATATCTATATAGTCATAATTCGGGGGGTGGGGGTACACTACATTTTTATAACTTATTGAAAAAAATTTTAATCTTAAAAATGTAATATATAAATATTTACAGAAATGCATGAATCAACAACAATGCAAATTATATTAATATAATTATATTATTAATGTAAATTAGACTAATACACAGGAAATAAAAAAACAACATTAATAATCTATAGATCCTATACATTTAACAAAAACTAAATGTAAAAACCAGCAGACATTTTCTACAATTCTACAATCATTAAAATGTTTACATTTATAGATTATGATAGAGATGAGACTAATGCTGAAATCTAGGGGTGAAATACTTACCACACATACTTACCACAGATACATACCTTACATCATGAATACGAGGGGATGAACATGAGGTGAAGACTGAGCTTTTTAAAGTGACATCTCGTTCACAAAAATACTAACTACCCAAGTGGGGACTAGGACAGGCGTCCTGATGAACTCCACCTCCCCATCAGGATCCACAGGATGCCGTCTACTCAGAGGGGCTTCTTGATTGCCATC
This sequence comes from Hemibagrus wyckioides, assembly GCF_019097595.1. NCBI lineage: Eukaryota > Metazoa > Chordata > Actinopteri > Siluriformes > Bagridae > Hemibagrus > Hemibagrus wyckioides. The sequence goes on along the minus strand of NW_026690771.1, from coordinate 145,017 downwards.
CTCTTTGTCCTGCCTCCTCCTTATGCCCTGGCGTGGGACAGGAGTTATCATTGTGGCAGGAACATAGTACATACCAGCCACAATGCTGTGGATGTCCATATTGAAATAAGGCTGGGGCAAAGGAGCTGTTGAAGGCTGTAGACTCCCTGAAAGTGGTGGCCTCCTCACAGGGGATGGGGTCCTTAGAGGGGATGGACTCCTCACAGGGGATGGGGTCCTGAGAGGGGATGGACTCCTCACAGGGGGTGGGACCAAACGGCTACCACAGCATTCTGCAGCGCCATGCAATACCCTCTGGTATGCACCTAGTTGGTCAGGGGTTCATCCTACAGTAAGATAATGACCCAAAACATAAGTCCAAGCTATGCCAGAACTACCTCAGGAAAAAAGAACAAGATGGTAAGCTTGAAAACATGGAGTGGCCAGCACAGTCTCCAGACTTAAACCCCATGGAGCTGGTTTGGGATGAACTGGACAGAAGAGTGAAAGCAAAGCTACAAGTGCCACACATTTATGGAAACTTCTGCAACAGATTTGGGAAGAACTTTCTGAAGAATATTTGATTTCTATTGTAGAAAGAATGCCACGAGTGTGTTCAGCTGTTAGATCTGCCAAAGGTGGCTACTTCGATAAGTCAAAAGTTTAGAATACATTTTGGTCTAGAAATTGATTCCATGATTTCTTTTTTAACTCCAATTGCTTATTTGTACTATGCTTTCATTTCAGAGTGCAATGAGACATTAAACTGAATAATTTTCAATAAAAAAAATGGAAAAATTGGAGTGTTCTAAAACTTTTGACCAGTAGTGTATATATATGCATAAACTTTTAAGCCATAACATTATGACCACCTGCCTAATATTGTTAGTCCTCCTTTTGCTGCCAAAATAGCCCTGCAGTCCTGACCCATAGAGGTGTGGTCTTCACTAGATCTCTGAATGAAATTTATTTATTTATTTTTATATACACTATATTGCCAAAAGTATTCGCTCACCCATCCAAATAATCAGAATCAGGTGTTCCAATCACTTCCATGGCCACAGGTGTATAAAATCAAGCACCTAGGCATGCAGACTGTTTTTACAAACATTTGTGAAAGAATGGGTCGCTCTCAGGAGCTCAGTGAATTCCAGCGTGGAACTGTGATAGGATGCCACCTGTGCAACAAATCCAGTCTTGAAATTTCCTCGCTCCTAAATATTCCACATTCAACTGTCAGCTGTATTATAAGAACGTGGAAGTGTTTGGGAACGACAGCAACTCAGCCACGAAGTGGTAGGCCACGTAAACTGACGGAGCGGGGTCAGCGGATGCTGAGGCGCATAGTGTGAAGAGGTCGCCAACTTTCTGCAGAGTCAATCGCTACAGACCTCCAAACTTCATGTGACCTTCAGATTAGCTCAAGAACAGTGTGCAGAGAGCTTCATGGAATGGGTTTCCATGGCCGAGCAGCTGCATCCAAGCCATACATCACCAAGTGCAATGCAAAGCGTCGGATGCAGTGGTGTAAAGCACGCCGCCACTGGACTCTAGAACAGTGGAGACGCGTTCTCTGGAGTGACGAATCACGCTTCTCCATCTGGCAATCTGATGGACGAGTCTGGGTTTGGCGGTTGCCAGGAGAACGGTACTTGTCTGACTGCATTGTGCCAAGTGTAAAGTTTGGTGGAGGGGGGATTATGGTGTGGGGTTGTTTTTCAGGAGCTGGGCTTGGCCCCTTAGTTCCAGTGAAAGGAACTCTGAATGCTTCAGCATACCAAGACATTTTGGACAATTCCATGCTCCCAACTTTATGGGAACAGTTTGGAGCTGGCCCCTTCCTCTTCCAACATGACTGTGCACAAGTGCACAAAGCAAGGTCCATAAAGACATGGATGACAGAGTCTGGTGTGGATGAACTTGACTGGCCTGCACAGAGTCCTGACCTCAACCCGATAGAACACCTTTGGGATGAATTAGAGTGGAGACTGAGAGCCAGGCCTTCTCGTCCAACATCAGTGTGTGACCTCACAAATGCGCTTCTGGAAGAATGGTCAAAAATTCCCATAAACACACTCCTAAACCTTGTGGACAGCCTTCCCAGAAGAGTTGAAGCTGTTATAGCTGCAAAGGGTGGACCGACGTCATATTGAACCCTATGGATTAGGAATGGGATGTCACTTAATTTCTTATGCGAGTCAAGGCAGGTGAGCGAATACTTTTGGCAATATAGTGTATGTATATATTCATTCAGAGATCTAGTGAAGACCACACCTCTATGGGTCAGGGCTGCAGGGCTATTTTGGCAGCAAAAGGAGGACTAACAATATTAGGCAGGTGGTCATAATGTAATAGCTTAAAAGTTTATGCATGTGAATACACCACTGTTCAAAAGTTTTAGAACACCCCAATTTTTACAGTTTTTTATTGAAAATTATTCAGTTTAATGTCTCATTGCACTCTGAAATGAAAGCATAGTACAAATAAGCAACTGGAGTTAAAAAAGAAATCATGGAATCAATTTCTAGACCAAAATGTATTCTAAACTTTTGACTCATCGAAGTAGCCACCTTTGGCAGATATAACAGCTGAACACACTCGTGGCATTCTTTCTACAATAGAAATCAAATATTCTTCAGAAAGTTCTTCCCAAATCTGTTGCAGAAGTTTCCATAAATGTGTGGCACTTGGTTGCTTTGCTTTCACTCTTCTGTCCAGTTCATCCCAAACCAGCTCCATGGGGTTTAAGTCTGGAGACTGTGCTGGCCACTCCATGTTTTCAAGCTTACCATCTTGTTCTTTTTTCCTGAGGTAGTTCTGGCATAGCTTGGACTTATGTTTTGGGTCATTATCTTACTGTAGGATGAACCCCTGACCAACTAGGTGCATACCAGAGGGTATTGCATGGCGCTGCAGAATGCTGTGGTAGCCGTTTTGGTTCAGGGTGCCTCTCACTCTGTACAAGTCACCGACCCTGGATCCAGCAAAACAGCCCCAGACCATCACACTTCCTCCTCCATGTTTGACAGTTGATGCCACACACTGTGGAACCATCCTTTCTCCTACTCGACGGCGTACAAAGATCCTGCGTGATGAACTGAAGATTTCAAATTTTGATTCATCAGTCCATAATACCTTCTTCCAGTCTTCAGTAGTCCAATGGCGGTGTTTCATGGCCCAGGCAAGCCTCTTTGTCTTATTCTGACGTCTTAGTAATAGCTTTCTTGCTGCAACTCGTCCTGTCAAACCTGCAGCTCAAAGTCTTCTCTTCACAGTTGAAACTGAGACTTGCTTACTACGACCACTATCAAGCTGTGCTTGAAGCTGTTGTCCTGTGAGCTGCCTATCACGCAAGCTGTTCACTCTCAGAAATTTGTCCTCTGATTCAGTTGTGGCTTTGGGTCTGCCAGACCTCTTCCTGTCAGAGTTTGCCCCAGTTTCTGAGTGCCTTTTGATGGTGAAGGAAACTGTACTCACTGACACCTTGACTTTCTTTGCAATTTCTCTGTAGGAAAGACCTACATTTTTAAGTGTTATGATGGTCTGTCTCTCTTCCGTTGTTAATTGCCTTTTTCTCGCCATTTTTGTAGCAACACGCTACTTTCTGCAGTACAATACTGTTCAACTGATGCTCACGAGGGTATGGTACCACAGTGTGTTCCAACACTGCTTTTATGCAGACAGAGGGGGTTGTAAGTAATCCAGAAAAGCTGGAAGACCTGTAGGAATTAGTAGCACCAGCTTTCAAGGCTTGATCAACCTCCATTGCTGCAGAACAGCTTTAAATTGTTAACCCATTTTGTGTTCCCTGAAAAAGGCCTTTTTGTATAATTCTGAAATGTACATTATTTTTCAGTTTTGGGTAACCTTACCTTTTTTTTTAACCTCTGGCAGTTCACCACTTACCTTTGTACCATTTCAAGCTATTCATTGGACTTGAACGACTTGAATTGCAATAAATAACTGGAAAAATTGGGGTGTTCTAAAACTTTTGACCGGTAGTGTATGTGTGTGTGTATATACACACTTTACTGTGCAAACAGTGTGTATGTGTAAAAATAAGAATTAATAAGAAAGAAAAGCTCAGATATTTAGAGACAGACCTTTTTTATTTATATATCTATTATATAAGTCAGTATGAGTGAGAGTGAGGGGAATCACCTAGTCCCACCCCCTGTGAGGAGTCCATCCCCACTGTACACGAAACTGAATTTGAGTTTAGAGACTAACTAACTAACTAACTGACTAAATATAATCACAATCGTTTACATCAGCAAACAAAACATTAATATAAATTATGTATACACAGGCCAGAGGGGCGCCAGAACACATATCACAACATGTAGCAGCTCCTTTTCCCTGCTGGCCCAGGTGCATGGGATGCCGTGATCGTATAGTGGTTAGTACTCTGCGTTGTGGCTGCAGCAACCCCGGTTCGAATCCGAGTCACGGCATTGGCTTTTCCACATCACCATTGAACGCTAGGCATGGCTTTTGACCTCTGGCCGTTTTTCACTTGAAAAGCATAAACAGGTAGTACCCCGCTCCCCTTAAAGCTCACATGGGCCAGTGGCGCAATGGATAACGCGTCTGACTACGGATCAGAAGATTCTAGGTTCGACTCCTGGCTGGCTCGGCTGCCTTTTAAGAGCCCAGAGGTGTGCCACAAACTCCAGCTGCCGAATTGCTGGCAGAGTAACACCTCCCACAATCCCTGAAATGCAGAGAGTCCTGTACTGGGAGGTACGCTGGTTTTCTGCACCAGGAACACCAGCCCACGCTCTGTCTAGCGGCTGATCTTCCGCTGGAGTGACAGCTTGAGTAGCTGGATGTTCGGTCAGCGCTGGCCAATTTTGTGCTCTGCAATGCAAGGTTCCCATACAAAGCTCTGGATGATACCTCGCTGGAGCTCAAACTGCTTGGTGGTCGAGTAAAATGCCGATCTCAACTCTCCCAGGGAGCCCTCCCATATGGTCTAGCGGTCAGGATTCCTGGTTTTCGCCCGGGTTTGACTCCCGGTATGGGAACGTGACTTTATTGGATTGCCCACAGAACTGGCAAGGAGTTCACCAAATCGCTGAGTTAATAACGGCCGGGAACGCTTCCTCAACAGAAACCAAAAACGATCACTGATTGCAGCCAGCAGCATGTTGGTGTTGTGTTCATTTCGATTCAATGCGCAAAACGTTACATAACTGATTTGTCATCACTTATTTATTAGTAGGCTCCCCCTAAGGCTCCCATGGGCCAGTGGTGCTACCTGAAGAACGATAGTCTGGGTCAGCCGGCCAATCACAGCTCACCCGGGAAATCTTTCTCGCCCAATCACATCGGCCCGTTACATCTTTCTTCCCCAATCCCTGCGCTGAAAAGATGGACAGACAATGATGGCCGCGCCCATAGCGAGCCAATCGAATCTCTCGCAATTTTATCGTTCTCAGCTAATCGCAACAATGGCCCGCCCACGGCAATCGATGGATCGTGCGCGCTAATGATGTGTCATTCAAGTCAAATGTATTCGCATAATTACAGTGTCATCCATCAATCTAACCTAACACTAGCCTACAATCTCCACAGAAGGTTGATCTGAAAAAGAGACCTCAGTCTGAGAATTCCTCCACATCTAAGAGTACATCCCCTACCCTGACTCCATCGCCATCCCCAACTCCTAAGCCTCTAATTGGTGAAACCCTGTCTTCTGCTTCTTCCCAACCATGTTCTAAAAGTAGTGGTGGCTCCAGCAGTGGCAGCATCACTGATGAAGGTCAGTGCAAATAAAGATGATCAGACTTTATGGTGTGTAGGAATGTACTCTCATTCACACTATTGCAGTTTACCAGTCTCTAACATACAAAAGCCAATATGGTTCTGGACCATGAACGTAGACAGGGTATTCAGAAATGAACACATCTATCTACAAAATACATAGACCACCCTGAGCAAATTGTGTCAAGACATAGAGCAGGGTAAAGGTATAAACCATATCTAAGGTGTTGAATGTTCCAAGGAGCACAGTGGGTTCTATCATTGTGGAAAAATGTTTGGAATCAACAGGATATCCAGCCAAACTCAGTAACCAGGTTAGAATGGCTTTGATCAGAGAGAAAACAAAAGCCCACTGACAACTTTAACAGCTTTAGAAGTCCTCTGCAGAAAAGGGAGAACTTGTTGGAAGTACAGCCATCTCAAAAGTTCTCCATCAGTAAGAGCTTTATGTTGGAATAGCTAAATGAAAACTGCTGCTGAATATAAGCACTGCTCAATATTTGGGCAATACCACTGTTATTGTGAAGCATGGTGTTGGCAGGAGTACTTCTCAGTGGCAGGAGGGGAAAGACGGGTCAGAATTAAGGGAAGGATGAAAGCAGCCGAAATACAGAGAGGTTCTTAAAGAAAACTTGCTCCACAGTGGACACAGCCTCAGATTTTAAGACAAGGTTTAACCTTTCAGAACGACAACATGAATATATCCAAGACAACCCTGGAGTGGCTTTGGAACAACTTTCTAAATGTCCTTAAATGGCCCAACCAAATCCCAGACCACATAGGACTTCAGTGAAGCAACATGAAGATGGCAGTTACACCTGTAGCCTGTAGAGTCTTGTCAAAGGAGACTTAGAGCTGTACTCAGTAAATTGTGCACAAATCATATGTGATTTTTTCCTCTCTGTAAATTACCTGTATTGTTTTATTTACAGGTAGACATGGAGGCCTTTTTGACTCTGACTGATGGAGATCTGCAGGAGCTGGGGATTAAAACAGACGGGCCCAGACAACAGATTCTGGCAGCCATTTCTGAACTTAATGCTGGAAAGGTGTGTTTTTTAAAAACTGCTAGTCAGCGTTGTCTAATCTGGTCCCATGTTTATAGACGGTTTTGTTATAATATCATATGAATTTCAGGGAAGAGAAAGACAGATACTGCAGGAAACTATCCACAATTTCCAGTCATCTTTTGGGAGTAGCGCAGCATCCTGCAGGTTATTCACATTTTGAGTATTAAACACAAGATATAATAGATATAAGATATAAATTAAACATTATATAGATTGTAAATTTTCACATTTTTTGCAGAATCTTTGTGTACTTATTGCCATTTCACTGTATCTGGAAGCTCTAATATACTTTATATTTATTTTCTTATACTCCAGTTTGGGCAAGACATCAGCTGCATTCCCTTAACAAAAGGTAACACTTTTGGCCAGATGAGGGACTGGAGAATGGTGCCAACTCACTTCAAGACTGATCGTACCCAAAGCAAATGAGAAGTCACAAAGGACCTCACACGTTATTCTGCATAAGGGACCGCATCTTAGAATAACGCATACAAGCATTGACATAGGGTCGCATATTGGATGTGTCTATTTTGCCATCCAATTTGTGGTGTTTAATGTATTGCTAAGTTTGGGCATGATGACAAATAACTGTCTCAGATGATATGATGTACACCGATCAGCCATAATATTAAAACCACTTGCCTAATACTGTGTAAGACCCTATCGATACAAAAACAGCTCAGACCTTTCAAAGCTTGGAGTCTACAAGAGCTTTGAAGTATGCTGTGGTATCTGGCACCAGCAGTATCTACAAGCACAGGTAATAAATAAAATAAGAAGGAATATAACAAAAAATACTAAAATACCCCAATTTAAGGGTACAAAAATATAACAAAAAATATACAAAAATATAACAAAAAATATTAGACATTTGTAGTCTAAAATTTAGCTTTGCTCCAGAGACTTTCAGTGGGGTGTACTCATTTTTGCATCACCCTAATTTGAGTAAAACTGAAAATTTTGTTCTCTAAGTTATATTATTAACCTTACTTTCATGTTATAAAAGTTCAGATGTTATGATTAGTCCCGACTGACCTTTCTGACCTGCTTTCCTTTCTCAAACTTGCTAGAAACATGGACGTTAGACGTGGTTCAAGATGTTTTTATGTGTAATGTTGGTATTTGCAATATTTTGTTGTGCGATGAGAAGTAAGGTCCAACTGCCAGCATGAGGAAGTGGACCAAAAATGTCCTCCAAGAAATGTGATCTCAAGGTGATCTTGCATGTCTAAAAGCTATACAGATGCCATTGATGGTAGACGATTATAATGAGCTAGCTCTTGACAGTTGTTGGTTTTATACTGCACTTTCTCAGGTTGTGCTCTATTTTGGTTTATAATGTTAATTTCCAACTATCATTGCCCTACCTGCTGCTGACTACCAGGATCAGGTGTGTATATTTCAATTAAAAATACACTTCTGAAACTTTTGATATTTCTTCTTAAAGAGTAACCTTGAGAGTTCAGAGTAACTGCATTATAAATGATGTGCTACAGTGGTGTGATTTGGTGTAAACTGTAAATCCACATTTTTAGTCCTCTACAATTTAGATTTTCAGATTTTTATCTCAAGATTTCAGACTTTTTATACACAACAGTGCTCTGGATGCTTAAATGTAAATGTGCAATTCCCCAAATGTTACAGATTTTTCTACATTTTGGAAACAAACTTTCCAAGACTATAAATATCTGAATTTTGTTGGATGTTATTTGTCATTTTTCACATTTTAGTAAACCAAAGTTTCTGAAGTTCTTTAAAAAGGATTTGTATATGAGTGAAAAGTTCATTTAGTGTTGTGTTGCTTTTTAAAGGAAAATTATATAGACATACTGATGACTAAAAATAATCAGAATGAGACGGTAATAGGAGCAAATGAAAACATTTATTAAAGTAAACTATATAAACACTATACAACTATAAGTTTATTTACAACAATATTATTTGCAGCTACTATTTATACTAATTACTATTAGCAGTTATCTATATAGACAAGGATAGAGGGATAGATTGATAAGGGACGCTCTATGAGGGATATTAAAACTACTCCTTAATACATATTCCCTGCCCTTAAGCATGAAGTTATTTAATTTCCGACCCAAAATGTCAGCAAAATACAACAGGTTTAAGAAATGTATGCCAAATACAGATTTGAAGAATTGTGACTGAACAAAAGTGAAGCAAACAGATTTCTTCAGCAGGGGGTATCTGTCTCGTAAGCTGTTTAGTGAAGAGGAATTCTGCAGTATGATTAATGCTGTCACACCTGACTAATGGTGTCTGAACTCAAGCCACCCTACACTTGGAATAAATGAGGGACGCTGTGTCCACCTGTGTCCAGGGGGTGATGTTTCACAGCGAGGGTCTGAATTCATCTATCTAATAATCCCACTCCTAATCAAACCCAGCCTTAGATATGATTTAAATTATGGTAGAATAACTGTTACTCATATGGGAAATGTCTCAATCAATAATGCTTTACATTATGGTCCCCTTAAATGATATTATTTAACATTAGTTTACATAAACAAACCATGTATGTCAGTATTAATATACCCCGCCTACTGCTGAACAACAAAAGCTAGATTTCAGTTCACCACCAGGTAAAACAATTAGTTTGACTGAACTCAATAAATTGGTTGCTGCATTTATTGTTGAGGAGATGCAGCCACTCTTCACTGTGAAGGCGCCGACATTTTGTAATATCATCAGCAAAATCAGGGAAATGGACAGGGGCCGTGCTCTCCGATCGCAAAACCTTTACAAGCTTTTTGGACAAGGCATATATAGAAATGGAGGCAGACCTGAAGAAAACATTTGCAGATTGATCTAATTTTAGAATGACTTTAGGAAGACTACAATCCCCAGCCCTGTCTACCACTGTGGTTTTATGGTGCCTAAGCTGTGTATTAACCCCAACTAGGAGGAGATTTGGTGTTATGACAAAAGGCATTAGCCAGAAACTGAATATGTCTAAAACAAAACAAAAAAACAAAAAATTTGTAACCAAAAATGTGTCTAAAATGTTTTTAAAACATTGTTCAGTACAAACACCCTGCAAAAAGGGTTAATTAATTAATAACTCTTCAAAATCGTGTACTTGAATGAAGGAAAATTTAACTTAGCTTTATCTTGTTGCACTGTCCTTTTTTTTGTAATTGCACTTCCTCATCGATCATCTACCCCCTGTTTTCCAGCAGGAAGACAGGGATGTAAAAGTTTGATATAATTGAGATTACATGAATCCCCATGTAAAGTCCATGATATTTTTGTAATGATTCACAGATACTGACTTCTTAGGGACCACTTTCCCTGTCTTCTTTGATACCACTTTCCCGTGGGTGGCCGTTGATCCTTTCTCTGGGTTAATACCAATGAAACGCCTAAAAACAGAAAACAGAAAAAAAATCACAAAAGGTCATGAACGCGAGTGATGAAAATTAAAGACATACAGAAGCATAAAGGTTACATAAAGATTACAAGATTTGTAAAAGATTTTGTAGAGTGTCTACCTTTGAACAAACTCTAGGGTCCTTGCAGCTTCCTCTTGGTACTGTATTTTATGTTAAAAACATAATAGGTTGCTAACACTGCAGCAAGCCCAGAGATGAAGCTTGATTGGCCTTCACAGATGACTTGAGTTTCTATGCTGATCATCCACCATCCTGTTGTCACCTCATTACCAGTAACTGATATAGAAAATAAGTCATGATTTATGCATCAACATGCTCCAACAAACTATGAGACTATGACTTCTATGAGAAGAAAGATGAAGGCAGTCAGACTAATGTTCTGTTTATCAAGCCTTGGCACTAACCAAGCAGTATCAGTCTTGGACTTGCTGGGAGATTCAAGGTACGCTCAACATCAGCTGCAGAGGCAGACATCTGTACACACAAACACAAAGAATGATAAACAACTGATGTAGTGCATAAAGTGCAAGTTATCATCTTTACACTGCAGGCTAGGTACAAAATAAACAAAATAATTCCACTGTTCCATCAAAGACGATCTTAAAACTACTCTCACAGGATAATAAAATTACATTAAACCTGAAACAGCCAGCAACTAACCAGTAGCTATGTAATTATACTGCACATTTTAACCAACACACAACCACAAAACTGTCAAACGGTACAACAAAAGTAATAAAAATGGGGGGAAAAAATTTAGAGCCCTGGTTATATTTTACATGACATCAGGCTAAATCTGCCAAAAAAAAAGCATGCTAGTAATTTTGTTGATTTAGCCGCTAAAGGACTTCACAAGCTAACTAAAATGATTAGGCTGCTAGCTTGTACCTGCTGACTACATGCTAGTAAAAACTGAATAACATTAAATACTATCTTATATTGACCAAAAAAGAAAAAAGAAAAAACGTTGTAAATTAAGCACAAAAAATAAAAGATAACAATTACCTTATTGAGTAAGATGCAGGATGAAGTTGAAAGCATGTAAGGATGAAAGTTACGTGCCTTGTACACTCTTCAGGGTGAAAATCATATTCTTCCTCTTCTTGCTTCAAGATCCAAATTATACAAATAATTGATGCCTATATTTTAATTTCCAAATATTATCTGCACAACAAACAATGTAGAAGGGCCTGATTCCATGTGATAATGCTCAGATGATTTCCGAGGCATCCTAGGCATCAGTGTTTACAGTATTCAACTGTATATTTGAAGAACAGTAGATTACTGTTGAAAATTGCTGTATTTTTACAGTATTTTTTATTTTTACAGTATATATATTTTTTTTTTACAGTATTTTTTATTTGCTGTATTTTTACAGTATATATTTTTTTACAGTATTTTTATTTGCTGTATTTTTACAGTATATATTTTTTTACAGTATTTTTATTTGCTGTATTTTTACAGTATATATTTTTTACAGTATTTTTTATTTGCTGTATTTTTACAGTGTATGTTTGATTAGCAGGTTGTTTCCTCTTCAACTCGAGATCAACACAATGTTTACTGTTTAATTCTGTATAATTAACTAGAAGAAGAATACACTGTAATGTAAATAAGTACATCTGTAAATAATAAATAAATATTGACCAACTTGGCTATATGTCACTTTGAATCTGAGGAGCTATATTATCTGGTCAGATTCAGTCAAATGCTTCAAAACCCACTGGTAGGTACTTCACAGTGCAGATGGACAATGACCTGAGGCATACTGCCAAAGCAATCCAAAACTTTTATAAGGCAATGAAGTGGAATCTGCAGTGGCCAATAATTCAATTAAACTGCAGATCACTTGCTGAAGGCAAAACACCCAAAGAATTAGGATTTGGATGCAGAAAACATCAAAATGGCAAGTGTGGGTAGGAGTAGGTCCTAAATATTGTAACTGTGGAGATAAGCATAAATATAAGCATATAAGGATCCATACACATGAGGTTTATTAAAACAGAAAAAAACAGTCAGAATAGTTAAAACACAAACCTGAAATGTGGTCAAGTGTGTAGTCAAAAAAAGGCAGAGACAAAAAAACATACGGTTAGATCAGAATTAACATCTAAACCATAGGGGCTACACAAAGGGATTTTTTACATAAATAAAAACAAGGCGAGGCAAAACAATCCTAAACTAAATTTTATTCTGAAAGTCACAAGGATGCAATCAAACTGTACAAAAATATAGATATAAATATATAACAGTGTAGAATATTAATGAGGAAATCCAACATCCAGTTCAACAAGACACTCAGATCTGTACATTTTCTAACATGATAACATATGCAGTGAGGGGGCTAATAGGTGAGTAAGCCATGCTATTGAAGGTCACCAGGGCTGGAAAGTAATGAATTCCAAAGTGTCTTGTTTCTATAATCCCATAGTTTTTGCTCAAAATTGTGCGTTATTAAATAGCTTAGAATAGGTGTAGGTTTAACATTAATGTGTTGTAACTGTGCTTATTTCCATCAAGTGTACTTGTAACATTGTTCAAAGTTATCCATGTCGATGGTGATGGTGTGTATGTACGTGTGTGTGTGTGTGTGTGTGTGTGTAGTGGCGGACTGGGACAATAATTCAGGTCTGGAATTTGACTCCATCCCTTTGCTGCTGCCGTCACCGCCACCCTAATTCATTTAATCCACAAGACTGCTAATCTTGTAGGCTACCCCTATTAGTTGATGTAACAGGTAGATACCAGACGAATTATAAATGAATAAACAGGCCTAAATGAACCCTCAACAACTCACTAGAAGTACACCATCTATACTACCACACCACAGACAGAAATAAAATTGGCTTAAAAAGTGATAATAAGAGATGCTGAAATATATATTTTATGTATTTCCAATGATCAAGTACAGAATGTCAAAAGTATCAGAAACACAAACTTAACAAAAGCTACGACAGTGTAAGTAACAGATAACAATGTTCACTCAGTAGCATAAGAACAGACCAGTAAGAGTAAACAGTAAGTAATTTGCACTAGTACACAAAAAAGAAAAAGAAAAAAGAAAATAAATTTCTGGTCAAATCTGTCACTAGAAAATACTGTATCCCCATCTCTAAAACAGTGTGCTAGTTTGTCATTTTCTGACATGCTCTTTCAAAACTTCTATCGGTATATATTTTTTAAAAATATATATTTTGTGAACACCATTAGCTTGCACAAAGTAAAATTATTAGGTGATAGTTAGCCATGCTGTAGATGTGCGTGTGCAGGTCATTAATTTTTATTGATTCTAAAAAATATTGACCCACTAACACTAGTACACTCTATGCTATCTACTTTTTATTCTTTTTATTTCTTATAAAAAACATGCTACATGTACTGCGTTAGACTAAACTATAAACTACAACTATAAGTTTATTTACAACAATATTATTTGCAGCTACTATTTATACTAATTACTATTAGCAGTTATCTATATAGACAAGGATAGAGGGATAGATTGATAAGGGACGCTCTATGAGGGATGAGGGATATTAAAACTACTCCTTGGGTGCTGGGTTCACTCTACAGACCTGTAGGGAAGAAAAGAGTATACTTTAATATTAAGTTCACATTAAGACACCATTAGTCAGGTGTGACAGCATTAATCATACTGCAGAATTCCTCTTCACTAAACAGCTTACGAGACAGATACCCCCTGCTGAAGAAATCTGTTTGCTTCACTTTTGTTCAGTCAGAATTCTTCAAATCTGTATTTGGCATACATTTCTTAAACCTGTTGTATTTTGCTGACATTTTAGGTCGGAAATTAAATAACTTCATGCTCAAGGGCAGGGAATAAAAAAAATATGATAAGGATCATTTAAGAGAAATAAAGGTACTTGTGCACCGGAAGATCCCAGACCCAGATAAATTATTTCCTCTTGAAATCCATCTGTTTTAGTCCAGTATTTTCCCAGACCACTGCAACTATTACTACATAATAAAATACCAGCTGCAATTATTTTTGCTGCAAACATTTTGATCAGTGGAGTTAATAAAGCTTATCTAACAGTTAGAACAGCTGTCCTGTGTTGTAATTATTTTATTGTTCATATTCTTCTTATTAACATGAGTTAATCATAATGGACTTTATACTGGACAATGGCAGCACACAGAGCGCTTACTCTAAATAAATGATGTTTATTATTATTTTTGTGGGAAATGGTGATGGAGTTCTAACTGAAAGACTACAAACTAAAATATATCATCCTATCATCACATACTCTCCCATCCAGCATGTCTAGACAAACATGCGTACACATGCACACGTGCACACAATCTTGGTATTTCCAATGACCCTCGTGTTGGTGTAGATATTTAATGGAACATGCCATTTCAGAGGCTTGTACCAATCACTTTAGTTACATAAAGCTCAGTCTTTACAATATGAATAGGTAAAAATCATCTTCTGTTGTGACCTAAATCTTTATAAACTACTGTGTTGAGACAGTGTGTAGAATTCATGCACTTGTCAGCCGTAAGAGTGTTTTATATTCTGACTCACATGTCAACAGAAACAGAAGCTGAATAGATTCTGGATGAAGCCTTAAAAAATAATCAGACATGATCTTCCATGAGAGCATTCTCTGGACATCAAATAAACCCAGACACACCTCATATTTCTGCCCTTTTCATCTGGCAAAAGGGTATAGATAGATTTTAAGTTATAGGTATAGTTAGTGCTGGTTTATACTGGTTTAGGTATTAGAAAAAAATTATGGCTGCTTTCTAGACGTGCTAAACAAGTATGTAATTTTCTGCAAACCTGTCCCTGGGTCATAAGCCCAAGAAAAAACATGATTTTGAAGAGTGACTGAAATTAGTGAGAGGCTAATCAACCCACTATAAAATAACTTTTACTGATAGGTGCTGTAAAATATACTCCACTTGTTTGCAGCTGGTGTTTTATTATGTAGTAATAGTTGCAGTGGTCTGGGAAAATACTGGACTAAAACAGATGGATTTCAAGAGGAAATAATTTATCTGGGTCTGGGATCTTCCATTGCACAAGTACAAACAGATTTCTTCAGCAGGGGGTATCTGTCTCGTAAGCTGTTTAGTGAAGAGGAATTCTGCAGTATGATTAATGCTGTCACACCTGACTAATGGTGTCTGAACTCAAGCCACCCTACACTTGGAATAAATGAGGGACGCTGTGTCCACCTGTGTCCAGGGGGTGATGTTTCACACCGAGGGTCTGAATTCATCTATCTAATAATCCCACTCCTAATCAAACCCAGCCTTAGATATGATTTAATTTATGGTAGAATAACTATGTTACTCATATGGGAAATGTCTCAATCAATAATGCTTTACATTATGGTCCCCTTAAATGATATTATTTAACATTAGTTTACATAAACAAACCATGTATGTCAGTATTAATATACCCCGCCTACTGCTGAACAACAAAAGCTAGATTTCAGTTCACCACCAGGTAAAACAATTAGTTTGACTGAACTCAATAAATTGGTTGCTGCATTTATTGTTGAGGAGATGCAGCCACTCTTCACTGTGAAGGCGCCGACATTTTGTAATATCATCAGCAAAATCAGGGAAACGGACAGGGGCCGTGCTCTCCGATCACAAAACCTTTACAAGCTTTTTGGACAAGGCATATATAGAAATGGAGGCAGACCTGAAGAAAACATTTGCAGATTGATCTAATTTTAGAATGACTTTAGGAAGACTATATTGCACTCTTTAATGTCTTTATTAACTTGGACTGTGAGTTTACTTTGTAATGTAACACATATAGGTTTCTATGTGTATAAAATGAAAAGAGAACGAGTCTACTGGTCAAATTTAAGAAAAAGTATCGCAAAAGTAACGTAACGCATTACTTTTTATAAAAAATAACTAAGTAATGCAATTTGGTACTTTTTTAGGGAGTAACACAATATTGTAACGCATTACTTTTAAAAGTAACTTTCCCCAACACTGAATATAATATAATAACAAATATATAATATATTTGTTATTTTTACCATTTTAGTAAACCATTTAAAGGTTGTGAAATTCTGTAAAAATGATCTGTATATGAGTGAAAAATTCAGTTTGTGTTGCGTTTAAAGGAAACTTTTATACATATACTGATGGCTAAAAATAATCAGAATGAGACCGCAATAGGAACAAATATAAACATTTATTTAAGCAAAGTCTATAAGAAGTATACAAATAAGTTTATTTCTAAACAATTCTATATATGTATTTACAATCTATAGGCTATTGATGGGAATAGGGGGAGTGGGATAGGAACAGAGGGATAGATTAATAAAGGATGATTATTAAGGGATGAGGGATCTTAAATGCTAAGGTTAAGCCCTTCTTCAGGTCCTGGGGTTCACTGTACAAACCTGTAGGAAAGAAAAGAGATTTTTTAAATATTAAGTTGATCAAAAATAGAAATAAAATTTTCATACTTACGTGTGGAGCCTGAGCAATGTAGGAAAAAGAAGTGAGAGAAAAGAAGATGAAATGAAACAGAGGAAGAAAAGATGAAGTGGGTAAGGGGAAAGACATTGCTCAGAGCTCCTCCAAAATGTCCATCATCAGCTGGACGTGCAGCTTGAGGAGTCGCTGAACTGTGGTGGCTAAGGCTGCTGGGTCACTGTAGAGCTCCAGAGGCTGAGTGAAGAGTACTTCAGCAAGCTCTGTAAGGTAATCCTATTGACAAATTCCACACACATCCAACATAGTGTCACTGAGTTTAAGATACAATCCTGAGAATTTGTGGATCGTGGCATCAGAAGATATTCAACACTTACAATAAGCACTGTGAAGTACAGCTCTGCTGCAGGCTCCCACACGTCCACGTCCCACATGCTGAAGAGCGCAAGCAGGCGCTCCAAGAAACCTCCCTTAAACTTTTGGAAAGAAAGACAAGCTTCATTAATGCCATGTCTTATCAGGTTTAAAAAATATGGAAAAAGAAAACCAGATCAAATAGACCATGTTCTGAAACTCAAACATTACTTAGAAATCTCCTGATAAGACACTTACTGGCTGAGGTTTTGAGCCATTTATAAAGTAGCTGAAGAAAATCAGCTCAAAAAAACATCCAGGAAGTTGTAGTGGTGGTCCTGCACAGAGTAGAAAAGATACAAAAATAAATTAGCTTTACATATTGGAGTCCTGTTTTCTATATTAGCAAAATCTGTTATCTTTAAACATCTGTCATTTCACACAGGCGTTTATTAGCTTACACAGGAGCTGAGCTCTGCTTTAATCGATTCCTGATTGGAAGGCGTCCTCAGGAATCGAATCAGGGTCTCGTAGGCCAACTGCACACCAACTGCATCCTGTTAAAGCAAACGAAAAAATCTCTGTAACTCACTTTGGCTATGGCTGAGAAACTGAAATTATTTCCATCACAAAAATGATACAGTCTTTCATCATTCTGAAGTCACCTGGTTGTTAGCTGCTGCCAGTCGCATGACCATCTTCTTTCCAACCATGAACAAGAAGTTCTGGTTGTGGATGCTGGCAAGCAGAGTCTGAATATAAGACAGCACACAATATAAAAGTTAAAGCAGAGTGGACTTTACCTGCGCAGTAACAGCAGCTGAATAAAGGTTTTACTCACAGCAAACGCCTCACGAAGCGCGGGCACCTTCAGGCCGATTTCAGTCACCCCTCTGTCTGAAAGATGGCAGCTAAGAAACAAGAGATGTAAATGTTTAGTGTATATTAAACATACAATACACTGTTACATCATTAAAGAGTGAAGAGGATCGTACCAAATAAAGGGCACCTCCAACTCCTCTGGGTTAAGGCGCTCCTCACTCTCCTGCAAGCCGAATCATTAAATCATTAAAACTCACACAGTAAATTTTGTTGTAATGGTTTGCTGTTGAATAAAAAAAATATCCACACTGAAGACAAATAAAAGCACAACTGACAAAATTCTAAAAGTTACTAACTACAAGATACACTTCATGACAGTGCAATAAATTTACCACAAAATAACGTGGCACGACGAATGATGTCTCCATTCGGTTACAGGAGATGAACTCTGTAACCCTCCCAGATTCAGCCTTAAGAGAACAAATTAAAGTGAACACAATTAGTCACTGCAATTAACAAAAGTTTTGTGTTGCCACAACGAATAATCCCTCACCTGTATGCCAGTGAAACAGTTCTCTATGGAGGACTCATAAGGGAATCCCTGCAAATGACAAAACGCTGAAACTCAAGATCTATTTCACAAACGTGAGCGTCTAATAATCATCAAGGTCAATTCTCTTCCTCAGAGTAATTAAGTCTGTGATTACCATGTGATTCAAGCTGCTCGTCTTGGTGGATTTAAACCAACAAAGACGGCTCTGTGGGCCCCTTATCATCCCCAGGAAGTATGTTTTCATTTCCACTGACTGAAAATAGAGAAACAAAACTAAACATTAGAACTTGTAAAGACGGGTGTTTGTGTGTTTGTATCTCAGCTGCTGCACTGCAGAATACCTTGAACTGGGAGATGGAGGCCTGTGCAGAGAGGAACTGAATATTACACCAAGCGCTGATCAGCTCACCAGCATCGAGCGGCTGTGAAAAGTAGAGCAGGAAGATCATGAGTGCTTCTGATCACAGCAGTTTCATACTAATATTCTGTCACTTACAGTAAAAACAACCTTGTAAAATCCAGTGATCAGCTTTAGTAAATTAATGAAAGCTTTGGTTACCAGAAAAACAGGTGAAGGGTCTTGAGGTTGTTCTGTGGGCAGCAGCTGGATGTTCGGCTCAACAAACTTAAAACACACAAACACAATTAGTCACTGCAGTTCATAACATTTTGTGATGCCACAATGAATAATCCCATACCTGAATGCCAGTGAAACTCTCCTTATCACTGGTATAATAAGGGAATCCCTGTAAAAGACAATTAGATGAAACTCAAGATCTACAACCACATTTCACAAAAGTGCTCTTCTAAAAATCATGTCAGTTCAAAAATGTCCATTCTCTTCATCAGAGTAATAAAGACTGTGATTACCTCACGAGTCAAGCAGCGTGTCTCTGCGCTTTCAAACCAGCAGAGCCGACTCTCTGGACCCCTCATCATTCCAATGATGTCTCTGCTTATGTCCACTGGCCAGAAATAGAGAAACAAAACTTAACATTAGATCTTGTAAAGAAGGATGTTTGTGTGTTTGTATCTCAGTTACAGCAGTGTAGAATACCTGGGAGAGGGAGGAGACTACAGACACACACTGAACATCACGGCAGGCACTGTCCGGCTCATCAGCATCGAGCGGCTGTGAAATGTAGAGCATGAAGATCATAAGTGCTTCTTATCATATCAGATTTATACTAACATTCTTTACAGTAAAAACAACCTTGTAAAATCCATTGATTGGCTTTAGGAAATAAATGAAGGATTTTCTTACCAGAATGACAGCTGAAGGTTCTTCGTGTGGTTCGGTGGGCAGCAGCTGCAGGATTGGATCAATGACCTTAACACACACACACAAAAACACACACACACACACAAAAACACACACACACACACACAAACACACACACACACACACACACACACACAAACACACACAAACACACACAAACACACACACACACAGAAAAAAGTGGCCTGTAGGTTTTAAATGAAGTTAAAATATTACTATTTAACTGACACATACCTGGAGGACAGAGGGAGTATCTGCTGATTCCTCCAGCACATCCACAGGCTCTGCAATAGATTATTTTTCTGTGACTCAGAATTATGACTCTTCAATTACACAATATCAAACTTTCCTATTAATGTATAAAAGTTAATAAAGCAGTGAGTTTGATAATTAGTTAACTTGTGAAGAAACAGAAAAATTGGAGCAGTCAGATTGTGTAAATTCACTGAACATGTGACCTGATTAAACTCTCTAAAACCTCCTGCCCCTGTCCACCACCCAAATCTATAAAAAATATTATCCTGTATAATTATTAAAACCTTTATACTCACTATGATATTGTGGAAATGAAACCATTAGTGAAGTTCTCTAGGTAGATACCATACACTGCTCAGCCATAACATTATGACCACCTGCCTAATATGCTGTTGGTCCCCTTTGTGCTGCCAAAACAGCCCTGACCTGTCGAGGCATGGACTCCACTAGATCCCTGAAGGTGTGCTGTGGTATCTGGCACCAAGATGTTAGCAGCAGATCCTTTAAGTCCTGGAAGTTGCGAGGTGGGGCCTCCATGGATTGGACTTGTTTGTCCAGCACATCCCACAGATGCTCGATTTGATTGAGATCTAGGGAATTTGGAAGCCAAGTCAACACCTCATTCTCATTGTTGTGGTCATCAAACCATTCCTGATCCATTTTTGCTTTGGGGCACGGTGCATCATCCTGCTGAAAGAGGCCACAGACATCAGGAAATACCGTTACCATGAAAGGGTGTAGATGGCCTGCAACAATGCTTAGGTAGGTGGTTCATGTCAAAGCAACATCCATATGGATGGCAGGACCAAAAGGTTTCCCAGCAAAACATTGCCCAAAGCATGACACTGCCTCCGCCAGCTTGCCCTCTTCCCATAGTGCATCCTGGTGCCATGTGCACACACACCCGTCCATCCACGCCATGTTAAAGAAAACTTGATTTATCAGACCAGGTCACCTTCTTCCATTGCTTCGTGGTCCAGTTCTGATGCTCACGTGCCCATTGTTGGTGCTTTCAGTGGTGCACAGGGGTCAACATGGGAGCCCTGACTATGCAGTCCCATAAGTAACAAACCGTGATTTACTGTGTATTCGGACACCTTTCTATCAGAACCAGCATTAAATTCTTCAGCAATTTGGGCAACAGTAGCTCGTCTTGTGGATCGGACCACATGGGTCAGCCTTCACTCTCCACGTCCATCAGTGAGCCTTGGCCGCCCATGACCCTGTCACCGGTTCACCACCGTTCCTTCTTTGGACCATGTTTGATAGATACTGACCACTGCAGACCGGGAACATCCCACAAGAGCTGCAGTTTTGGAGATGCTCTGATCCAGTCGTGCAGCCATCACCATTTGTCAAACTCGCTCAAATCCTTACACTTTCCCATTTTTCCTGCTTTTAACACATCAACTATGAGGACAAAATGTTCACCTGCTGTCTAATATATCCCACACACTAACAGGTGCCATGATGAGGAGATCATCAGTCTTATTCACTTCACCTGTCGGTGGTCATAATGTTATGGCTGATCGGTGTACATCTGTAACCATGCCCTTTAGCGCGAGAGCTGATTAATCAGTAGTCTAAGTATGATTTAGTATAAAACCAGTAGTCAGGGTTGTTAAAAGTCACTTTTTAATGGGGATGAGTATTATATTGTGGAAATAAATGAAATTCTCGTTGGTCAAGCTCATCAACTCGTTCAGGATTTTAGTGTGTAATGTAAAACAACAGCCAAGTTCACTAACATTAGGCTAAACATTATATTTATATTATATTTACCGATAAAATGTGTACAAATTACAACAAATAGACATGTAGATATAATTAATCCACATATTACAGTGTAATTTAAATCGGTAAAAATCGGCTAGCGCTAGCTAGCGGATCACAAGGCTAATCATGATTTAGTGTAAAACCAGTAGTCAGGGTTGTTAAAAGTGACCTACTAACAGGGTAAATATTTCATTTTGGAAATAAAATAAATTCTTGACCAAGCTTAAGGATTTTATTGTGTCATTTAAACCAGTAGCCGAGTTCGCTAGCACGATTACTAGCATGATGCTAACTGTGTAAATGAAATGA
This sequence comes from Hemibagrus wyckioides, assembly GCF_019097595.1. Lineage (NCBI taxonomy): Eukaryota > Metazoa > Chordata > Actinopteri > Siluriformes > Bagridae > Hemibagrus > Hemibagrus wyckioides. The sequence goes on along the minus strand of NW_026690771.1, from coordinate 123,009 downwards.
TTAGCGAAGTTCTCTAGGTAGATAACATACATCTGTAACTAAGTCCTTTAGACCTGACTAAATCACTAGTCTAGTCATGATTTAGTGTAAAACCAGTACTCAGGGGTGTGAAAAGTCACCTTTTAAATGGGTAAATATTATATTATGGAAATAAACTAAATTCTCGTTACCCGAGCTCATCAACTCGGTTCAGGATTTTAGTGTGTAATTTAAAGCAGCAGCATGTTCACTAACAGGTGAACTATTATTAGGAGAAATATCATATTCACATTAATATAAACAATAAAGTGTTAAATAATTACAACAAATATACAAGTTCTCTCGGTAGATATGATTAGTCCAAATATTACACTGTCATTGAAATCGCTAAAATCGGCTAAAGTCCGTTAGCGCGCTAGCTGCTGAATCACAAAGCTAAGCACGATTTATTTTATTAAAACCAGGAGAAGGGGTTGTTAAGAATGGACTTCTAATGGGGTAAATATTTCATTGTGGAAATAAAATAAATTCTTAAACCGAGCTTAATGATTTTATTGTGTAGTTTAAACCAGTAGCCAGGTTCGCTAGCACGGTAACTAGCATTAGGCTAATTCACAGCAACATGAGGTGTCTTGTGTGCTACATAACATTAGACTGTAACAGTCACTTTAACATGATTTATTATAGAAACAGTGTGGCATTAAAGGATAAAGATCATCCTACCTTGAGGACACTGAGTGTGTTCAGCAGGAGCAAATTATAAAATGTAAAATATATAATTTGTAAATGCATTTTTTACGGACTTCACTTCCTGGTTTCCGTACAGTTCGGTTTTTCTCGGAGGTTTTCGGTAGATGCCGTTTTTTTTTTTTTTTTTAAGGTCGTATCGTCTTTAAACTGGTCCTACAGCTTGAATTCTAACTGTACAGCTACATGCTGCCTTAAACTTCAGCTATGCTTCACTCCCTGGGCTTCCCGGACATTTCAGCTTATTATTATGATTATTATTATTATTTATTCATTATTGACTCTCTTGTTACTAGTTAGTGCTGGTTTATACTAGTTAATGCTGGTTTATACTGGTTTATACTAGTTAGTGCTGGTTTATACTAGTTAGTGCTGGTTTATATTGGTTTATACTAGTTAGTGCTGTTTTATACTAGTTAGTGTTGGTTTATACTAGTTAGTGCTGTTTTATACTAGTTAGTGTTGGTTTATACTGGTTCTGAAGGTCGCAAGATTTGGATTATCTTTTGGCATTTTTGCTACACCCCTGTTTCGGATTTCTCTGTACTCCACTACTGGATTTGACTCCTACACCGACTCTACAGCGCAGCGATGATGAACTTCGGGGGAGGAGCCGAGCCTCAGCACCCGGATGTGGATCCCGAGCCCGGATGGAGCGGACTGTACGACCCCTGGAACGGTGAGTTACTGAGTTTCCTCTTTTTCACTTAAGTATAAAGTCTTTTAAACACCGTGTTATTACAAAAAACCGCAATCAGGAATATCGTTTTATATGATTAGATGGTTTTGAGAAATTCTGTTCGGCTAATCTTTATTCGGCTAATCGCTTTACGTACACGATCAGTATGCTAAAGCTAGCGGACAAAATGGCAGACTCCAGTGAAACGAGCAGGGAAGAAGAAAACAGTGTTCATGTTTTCAGATATGTTAACATCAGCTTTTCATAAAAGTCCCAATGTTTACTTAACGTTTGCTAAAGTTTACTAAGTCAAGCCGAGGAGTATTAGCAAAGATTAGCTAGACGGCTAGTTAGCATGTAGCTAAGTAATTGTTTTTCAGTGTTCATAGTTTTTTTTTGATGGAGTGAATAGAATAAGTTAAAATACTTACAATAACATGAAGTAACTTATTATTTTAAGGATTTTTCATTGTCCGTGTTTGTCGAGTTGTTAAAGCGGAGAGAGAAAGGGGCTGTGAGGAAAGGCAGCTAGCTGAACAAAACCAATCGGTACAAATAAATGGAGCTAGTGTGGCAATGTAGAGTGCAGCTTAGGCAAAAATATCAAGCTGTTTGTTTCAATTCTGTTCAGCAAGGTTTTGTTTCTAGCTGTCGTGAATAAAATAGTTAGGAGTAGTGTAATTTACGATAAAGGGCGAATTTTTGAGAGGAGACACAATTGGACTCAAAGGGGATGTGAACCACTGGAGTAAGAAAGTGCTAAAGTAATAGACTGTAATAGAAATGTATTTTAATCTGCATTTTTTGGGGGAAGATATTTTTAAGCATTGAAATAAGTGCACAGTGTGACTAACAGTGAAGCCGTGATACTGGAAGAGCCCTGTATAACACCTATAAATGCAGCTAAAATGTAAATACTGTAAATGTAAATAAAATAGTTTTTAATGCAGTGTTATAGGAAGATTACAGTAATATAACTTGTGTAAATACTTCTTGTTTTGATAGTGAGGCTTTTCTGCTGTATAAAACATACACAGTGCTATTAAAATAAAACCCCATCCCCTGTGAGGAGGCCACCACCTTCAGGGAGTCCACAGCCTTCAACAGTTCCTTTGCCCCAGCCTTATTTCAATATCGACATCCACAACATTGTGGCTGGTATGTACTATGCTCCTGCCACAATGATAACTCCTGTCCCACGCCAGGGCATAAGGAGGAGGCGGGACGAAGAGGATGGCAATCAAGAAGCCCCTCTGAGTAGACGGCAGCGTGTGGATCCTGATGGGGAGATGGAGTTCATCAGGACGCCTGGACTTGAGGATTTAGAGAGTTTAATCAGTCACATGTACAGTGAATTTACACAAGCTACTAATGCTACAATTAGTCTGTTTCTTCACAAATTAACTAGCTAACTAACTCACAGGTTTATTAACTTTTAAGCATTAGAAAGAAAGGAGAGAAAAATTTACAAGGTCTCTCTCTACTACCTTATAAATTTGGCCATTTTAATGTTTTACATTTAACAGAAAATATTAGTTGTAATTAAACTTACATGAAACTAATTTATTGCAGAAGCTGTGGATTTGCTGAGAGAATCGTCAGATACTCCCTCAGTCCTCCAGGTATGTGTCAGTAAAATATTTTAACTACATTTGAAACGTGTAGGCTGCTTTTGTCTGTGTGTGTGTGTGTGTGTGTGTGTGTGTCTTAAGGTTGTTGAGCCAATCCTGCCGCAGCTACCCACAGAAACTCACTCCACATCTTCAGCTGTTGTTCTGGTAACCAAGCCTGTCATTTATTTACTAAATCTGATCTCTGGATTTTCCAAGTGACAGAATGTTTGAAAGTGTTAGTGTGAAACTGCTATGATAAAAAACACTGATGATCCTCATCTTCTACTTTTCACAGCCCCTCAGTGCTGGTGAGCTGAACAGCACCTGCTGTAATGTTGAGTACAACACTGCAGACTCCTCCAACTCCCAGTCTGGGGTATTGTACAGTGCTGCAGCTGAGATACAAACACACACACATCCTTCTTTACAAGTTCTAATGTTTAGTTTCTCTATTTCTAGGCAGTGGACGTTAAGGGATACTTCCTCGGGATGATAAGGGGTCCTGAGAGTGGTTTTTGCTGGTTTAAAACCACCAAGACGCGCTACTTCGACCAGCTGGTAATCACCATCTTTGTTACTCTGATGAAGAGAATTGATATTAATGATTATTAGATGAACACTTTTGAGAAATAGATCTTGAGTTTCAGCTAATTGTCATTTGCAGGGATTCCCTTATCAGACCACCATCGAGGACCATTTCACTGCCATACAGGTGAGGGATTATCTGTTGTGGCGTCACAAAACTTTTGTTAGTTGCAGTGACTAATTGTGTTCCCTTCAAATTGTTCTCTTAAGGCTGAATATGGGAAGGTTACAGAGCTCCTTTCCTGTAACCGGGTGGAAACCATCATGGAGCCACTTGAGGATTATGTGGTAAATTTATTGCAATGTCATGAAGTCTTTATTGTAGACAGTAACTCTTGGAATTTTGTACACATATGGGTCTGCAGTGTTTTTATATATTTTTTTAATTTAACAGCAAACCTTTAAAAAGGTGTCCTGCACGTTCCTGCATGTGGCTAAAGATGGTCAGGTGAACACCTCCACCTGGGAGCAGGAGCAGGTTGACTCTCCCCACAGTGATTCAGAGGAACAGTACGACTCTGAGGTAATTCTGTGTTTCAGACCTGATGTGTATCTACAGATGCTGCTATTCCCCTGAATGGGAGGCTGTAACATTTACTGTGTGAGTTTTAATGATTTATTGCTAATGTGTCTTGCAGGAGAGTGAGGAGAGCCTTAGCCAAGAGGAGATGGAGGTGCCCTTTACTTGGTACGCTTCTCTTCACAGTTTAATGGTATAAAGGAGTAATGTATGTTTAATACACTAAGCATGTAAATCTTTTGTTTCTTAGGGACCATCTTACAGAGAGAGGGGTAACTGATATCGGCCTGAAGCTGCATGCTCTCCGTGAGGCGTTCGCTGTGAGTAAAACCTTTGTTTAGCTGCTGTTTTTGCTCAGGGGAAGTTCACTCTGCTTTAACTTATATTATGTGCTGTCTTATATTCAGATTCATCTTACCTGCATCCACAATCAGAACTTCTTGTTCGTTATGGGGAAGAAGATTGTGATGCGTCTGGCAGCAGTTAACAACCAGGTGACTTCAGAATGATGATAAACTGTTTCCTTGTGCAAAATACTTTCAGTTACTGGGCTTGAAAATGATGTAGTTGTGTATTTTGGTGTGATTTATACACATGGGTTTGTCCATTCTGACTTTTGGACGCTTTATTATGTCCATTTTATGATGAAACAGGAAAAGACTTTGAAAATCATCTGTCATTTTCTGATCATGATAAATATCAACACAACTAGACTGAAATATACAGGTAAGATATGCAACTAATTGTAACATGAACAGAGCAAGATATAAACTGATATCTACTGGTTTCCTGTCAGGGTTGTGGACTGTTTTCTGGTCACTAGAGGCCCCCACTGCCTTTTTGTTGGTGTCCAGTCTCTGTCATTATGTCTAATAGGTGTCTCCTGTGCTTTGTTTAGGTTTGTGTATTTAAGTCACATGCTTGATTCACAAGTAACGGATGAATAATTATTTCAAATAATGTCTCTATAATTAATCACTTGTTATAATACTACTTCAAATCAGATCAAATAAATAAATAATACAATGCAGATATTATATTTCTCTGATCCACCAGTGTGTCTCCACATCCTTATTTGACAAGAAAAAAGGCCATTATATATTTACACCACACTGTCTGGGAGCCAAATGCTGTTGTGTATGTATAGATAGATGAACAGCTCTTGTGTATATATAGAATAAAGTGTAGGTTTTGACATGACCGATAAATGTGGACCGAGAGGCTGGGTGTGGCGACTCACCCCCACAAGGCAGTGGCACATGTTGGCATAAGTGACGGAAGTTGGGTTCAGAAATGGCTTTTTCGAAGATGAGGTCCACGACTCCTTTAAGTCTCTCCTCTGTTGTTTCATGAGCTGCTGGAACATCTGTAACATCAGTTTATTCAAGATACTGCGCACTTTCTGGACGAGCTCCTGGGTCTTGACCATTTCCTGGTCATCTTCGTCGCTGTGGGACTTTTTCCATCGCCGGCTTCCAGGCTTTCTCAGCCTTGTCCAGTTGCATGTCATCATTCAGAGACACGCTGGTGGTGATCTTGTTTGGCTTTTTAAGCTCACACTGCTTAGAGATGACAAAAACAATTGAAATGTTTATTTAAAACTGAAAGGCTGTGACTTGAATTAATGCACCAAATAAAAGACTGATCAACCCTCAGATACTCCAGACTTTAATGTTGCAATTAATAAAACTATGTGGTGTTTTAAAGTTCCCTTTGTGAGACTTACAGGTCCTCGACCTGCTCCAGGGCAATAAAAAGTGATACATTAGCCTGACGCTTCATACTGAGTAAAGCACTGTGCTCCTATAGAGCGTCATGTCACTAACTGTCATGTTTACCTTGTCCAGAACGACGCCGGGGATGTCCGGAAAACCCTCGGGTCTGTGCATGCTGGCACTGACGAAGCGTAAACGCAGCAGGAATTCCCGATTGTACTTCTTCCTCTCTTTTGGGTTACTAGGAGAGGCAGAGGGATGAGGCTCTGAAGGCTGGACCTCAACAGGAGCAGGCTCAGGAGTGTTGTTTGGCTCAGTCTCCATTGGGGGTGTGGTTTGTAGAGGGGCAGGAGTCTCCACAATGTCACCCCCTGTAAGCGCCAGGTGGTCGAACAAGAAATCACCAAAACTGATGTTGGCTTTCTTTGCCTCCTCTTTCTCCTCTTCCGTCAGGGGAATGAAGAATCTGACCGGTTCCCTGGGCTTTTTCTGGGATCGAGTCTGAAGGAAAACACACACAGGATCAATGTAATGTTCATCATAATGTATCAAAACAGAAATAAAGTAATATTACAGACAACACCACTAAAGCAGCTGGATTTGTTTCTTTTCTTCTGTGTAGTAGTATTTTTGTAGTACACTGAAATTGTTCAGCTCAGTATTCAGCTCTGAAGCAGGGGCAGTGTTCAGCTCCGCCTCCTTTGTGGGTGTGTTTTTTGGAGGTACAGGATCCCTCACAGTGATGCTGCATTCAGGCCTTTTAGGAGGTGTCGTCAGTAAAGATGACATTTTAACTCCATAGAGCTCGGCCATCATGTCTCGATTGCAGTCATTAGGGTCCGTGATTATAATCTGTAAGGAATTAGGATAAATGCTTGATTCATGAGCACAGAACATGACCATGATAAAACCAGCCAGATGTCTGCTATTCTAGCAAAACTTTATTTGATTCATTACCAGTTTGCACTCCCTTTTCTGCAGAAGATGACCTTCATACTCAGCTGGAAAAAAAAAACAGTCCCAACATGTAAGTAATAACGCCTCAGGCCCTGTCCCGAATCAGAAAAAGTTCAGCCCTATACATAATAAATTTATATTTTACCAATGAAATATTTTTTAATAATGATAATAAAAAATTCGTTACCACTCATGACACCAGCATTTCTGTCCTGAACTTCCACGGGACTGGCCATTTGACACGGCTGCATCTGCCGAAAAAAAGTGCAGAGTTCAATTAAATACACAAACCTAAACAAAGCACAGGAGACACCTATTAGACATAATGACAGACTGGACACCAACAAAAAGGCAGTGGGGGTCTCTAGTGGGCAGAAAACAGTCCACAACCCTGACAGGAAACCAGTAGATATCAGTTTATATCTTGCTCTGTTCATGTTACAATTAGTTGCATATCTTAGCTGTATATTTCAGTCTAGTTGTGTTGATATTTATCATGATCAGAAAATGACAGATGATTTTCAAAGTCTTTTCCTGTTTCATCATAAAATGGACATAATAAAGCGTCCAAAAGTCATGATGTACAAATCAATGTGTATAAATCACAACAAAATATGGATTTGAATTAAAACACTTAAGAGAAACATTATTTCAGACTTTTGGATAACAGCTTGATAGACTTTTATTTGATAATTATGTGCAGTATTGAGATTAAAATTTATACTTGATTTGGATTGGTCAGAAGGTGTTCAGCATGGACCTGATAGCAGTTCAGGTTTCAAATCAAATCTCTCTTTTTTAAGAATGTCCTCTTTCTGATTATCGTCTACTAAAAACAGTCTATAATATCTATATAGTCATAATTCGGGGGGTGGGGGTACACTACATTTTTATAACTTATTGAAAAAAATTTTAATCTTAAAAATGTAATATATAAATATTTACAGAAATGCATGAATCAACAACAATGCAAATTATATTAATATAATTATATTATTAATGTAAATTAGACTAATACACAGGAAATAAAAAAACAACATTAATAATCTATAGATCCTATACATTTAACAAAAACTAAATGTAAAAACCAGCAGACATTTTCTACAATTCTACAATCATTAAAATGTTTACATTTATAGATTATGATAGAGATGAGACTAATGCTGAAATCTAGGGGTGAAATACTTACCACACATACTTACCACAGATACATACCTTACATCATGAATACGAGGGGATGAACATGAGGTGAAGACTGAGCTTTTTAAAGTTACATCTCGTTCACAAAAATACTAACTACCCAAGTGGGGACTAGGACAGGCGTCCTGATGAACTCCACCTCCCCATCAGGATCCACAGGATGCCGTCTACTCAGAGGGGCTTCTTGATTGCCATCCTCTTTGTCCTGCCTCCTCCTTATGCCCTGGCGTGGGACAGGAGTTATCATTGTGGCAGGAACATAGTACATACCAGCCACAATGCTGTGGATGTCCATATTGAAATAAGGCTGGGGCAAAGGAGCTGTTGAAGGCTGTAGACTCCCTGAAAGTGGTGGCCTCCTCACAGGGGATGGGGTCCTTAGAGGGGATGGACTCCTCACAGGGGATGGGGTCCTGAGAGGGGATGGACTCCTCACAGGGGGTGGGACCAAACGGCTACCACAGCATTCTGCAGCGCCATGCAATACCCTCTGGTATGCACCTAGTTGGTCAGGGGTTCATCCTACAGTAAGATAATGACCCAAAACATAAGTCCAAGCTATGCCAGAACTACCTCAGGAAAAAAGAACAAGATGGTAAGCTTGAAAACATGGAGTGGCCAGCACAGTCTCCAGACTTAAACCCCATGGAGCTGGTTTGGGATGAACTGGACAGAAGAGTGAAAGCAAAGCTACAAGTGCCACACATTTATGGAAACTTCTGCAACAGATTTGGGAAGAACTTTCTGAAGAATATTTGATTTCTATTGTAGAAAGAATGCCACGAGTGTGTTCAGCTGTTAGATCTGCCAAAGGTGGCTACTTCGATAAGTCAAAAGTTTAGAATACATTTTGGTCTAGAAATTGATTCCATGATTTCTTTTTTAACTCCAATTGCTTATTTGTACTATGCTTTCATTTCAGAGTGCAATGAGACATTAAACTGAATAATTTTCAATAAAAAAAATGGAAAAATTGGAGTGTTCTAAAACTTTTGACCAGTAGTGTATATATATGCATAAACTTTTAAGCCATAACATTATGACCACCTGCCTAATATTGTTAGTCCTCCTTTTGCTGCCAAAATAGCCCTGCAGTCCTGACCCATAGAGGTGTGGTCTTCACTAGATCTCTGAATGAAATTTATTTATTTATTTTTATATACACTATATTGCCAAAAGTATTCGCTCACCCATCCAAATAATCAGAATCAGGTGTTCCAATCACTTCCATGGCCACAGGTGTATAAAATCAAGCACCTAGGCATGCAGACTGTTTTTACAAACATTTGTGAAAGAATGGGTCGCTCTCAGGAGCTCAGTGAATTCCAGCGTGGAACTGTGATAGGATGCCACCTGTGCAACAAATCCAGTCTTGAAATTTCCTCGCTCCTAAATATTCCACATTCAACTGTCAGCTGTATTATAAGAACGTGGAAGTGTTTGGGAACGACAGCAACTCAGCCACGAAGTGGTAGGCCACGTAAACTGACGGAGCGGGGTCAGCGGATGCTGAGGCGCATAGTGTGAAGAGGTCGCCAACTTTCTGCAGAGTCAATCGCTACAGACCTCCAAACTTCATGTGACCTTCAGATTAGCTCAAGAACAGTGTGCAGAGAGCTTCATGGAATGGGTTTCCATGGCCGAGCAGCTGCATCCAAGCCATACATCACCAAGTGCAATGCAAAGCGTCGGATGCAGTGGTGTAAAGCACGCCGCCACTGGACTCTAGAACAGTGGAGACGCGTTCTCTGGAGTGACGAATCACGCTTCTCCATCTGGCAATCTGATGGACGAGTCTGGGTTTGGCGGTTGCCAGGAGAACGGTACTTGTCTGACTGCATTGTGCCAAGTGTAAAGTTTGGTGGAGGGGGGATTATGGTGTGGGGTTGTTTTTCAGGAGCTGGGCTTGGCCCCTTAGTTCCAGTGAAAGGAACTCTGAATGCTTCAGCATACCAAGACATTTTGGACAATTCCATGCTCCCAACTTTATGGGAACAGTTTGGAGCTGGCCCCTTCCTCTTCCAACATGACTGTGCACAAGTGCACAAAGCAAGGTCCATAAAGACATGGATGACAGAGTCTGGTGTGGATGAACTTGACTGGCCTGCACAGAGTCCTGACCTCAACCCGATAGAACACCTTTGGGATGAATTAGAGTGGAGACTGAGAGCCAGGCCTTCTCGTCCAACATCAGTGTGTGACCTCACAAATGCGCTTCTGGAAGAATGGTCAAAAATTCCCATAAACACACTCCTAAACCTTGTGGACAGCCTTCCCAGAAGAGTTGAAGCTGTTATAGCTGCAAAGGGTGGACCGACGTCATATTGAACCCTATGGATTAGGAATGGGATGTCACTTAATTTCTTATGCGAGTCAAGGCAGGTGAGCGAATACTTTTGGCAATATAGTGTATGTATATATTCATTCAGAGATCTAGTGAAGACCACACCTCTATGGGTCAGGGCTGCAGGGCTATTTTGGCAGCAAAAGGAGGACTAACAATATTAGGCAGGTGGTCATAATGTAATAGCTTAAAAGTTTATGCATGTGAATACACCACTGTTCAAAAGTTTTAGAACACCCCAATTTTTACAGTTTTTTATTGAAAATTATTCAGTTTAATGTCTCATTGCACTCTGAAATGAAAGCATAGTACAAATAAGCAACTGGAGTTAAAAAAGAAATCATGGAATCAATTTCTAGACCAAAATGTATTCTAAACTTTTGACTTATCGAAGTAGCCACCTTTGGCAGATCTAACAGCTGAACACACTCGTGGCATTCTTTCTACAATAGAAATCAAATATTCTTCAGAAAGTTCTTCCCAAATCTGTTGCAGAAGTTTCCATAAATGTGTGGCACTTGGTTGCTTTGCTTTCACTCTTCTGTCCAGTTCATCCCAAACCAGCTCCATGGGGTTTAAGTCTGGAGACTGTGCTGGCCACTCCATGTTTTCAAGCTTACCATCTTGTTCTTTTTTCCTGAGGTAGTTCTGGCATAGCTTGGACTTATGTTTTGGGTCATTATCTTACTGTAGGATGAACCCCTGACCAACTAGGTGCATACCAGAGGGTATTGCATGGCGCTGCAGAATGCTGTGGTAGCCGTTTTGGTTCAGGGTGCCTCTCACTCTGTACAAGTCACCGACCCTGGATCCAGCAAAACAGCCCCAGACCATCACACTTCCTCCTCCATGTTTGACAGTTGATGCCACACACTGTGGAACCATCCTTTCTCCTACTCGACGGCGTACAAAGATCCTGCGTGATGAACTGAAGATTTCAAATTTTGATTCATCAGTCCATAATACCTTCTTCCAGTCTTCAGTAGTCCAATGGCGGTGTTTCATGGCCCAGGCAAGCCTCTTTGTCTTATTCTGACGTCTTAGTAATAGCTTTCTTGCTGCAACTCGTCCTGTCAAACCTGCAGCTCAAAGTCTTCTCTTCACAGTTGAAACTGAGACTTGCTTACTACGACCACTATCAAGCTGTGCTTGAAGCTGTTGTCCTGTGAGCTGCCTATCACGCAAGCTGTTCACTCTCAGAAATTTGTCCTCTGATTCAGTTGTGGCTTTGGGTCTGCCAGACCTCTTCCTGTCAGAGTTTGCCCCAGTTTCTGAGTGCCTTTTGATGGTGAAGGAAACTGTACTCACTGACACCTTGACTTTCTTTGCAATTTCTCTGTAGGAAAGACCTACATTTTTAAGTGTTATGATGGTCTGTCTCTCTTCCGTTGTTAATTGCCTTTTTCTCGCCATTTTTGTAGCAACACGCTACTTTCTGCAGTACAATACTGTTCAACTGATGCTCACGAGGGTATGGTACCACAGTGTGTTCCAACACTGCTTTTATGCAGACAGAGGGGGTTGTAAGTAATCCAGAAAAGCTGGAAGACCTGTAGGAATTAGTAGCACCAGCTTTCAAGGCTTGATCAACCTCCATTGCTGCAGAACAGCTTTAAATTGTTAACCCATTTTGTGTTCCCTGAAAAAGGCCTTTTTGTATAATTCTGAAATGTACATTATTTTTCAGTTTTGGGTAACCTTACCTTTTTTTTTAACCTCTGGCAGTTCACCACTTACCTTTGTACCATTTCAAGCTATTCATTGGACTTGAACGACTTGAATTGCAATAAATAACTGGAAAAATTGGGGTGTTCTAAAACTTTTGACCGGTAGTGTATGTGTGTGTGTATATACACACTTTACTGTGCAAACAGTGTGTATGTGTAAAAATAAGAATTAATAAGAAAGAAAAGCTCAGATATTTAGAGACAGACCTTTTTTATTTATATATCTATTATATAAGTCAGTATGAGTGAGAGTGAGGGGAATCACCTAGTCCCACCCCCTGTGAGGAGTCCATCCCCACTGTACACGAAACTGAATTTGAGTTTAGAGACTAACTAACTAACTAACTGACTAAATATAATCACAATCGTTTACATCAGCAAACAAAACATTAATATAAATTATGTATACACAGGCCAGAGGGGCGCCAGAACACATATCACAACATGTAGCAGCTCCTTTTCCCTGCTGGCCCAGGTGCATGGGATGCCGTGATCGTATAGTGGTTAGTACTCTGCGTTGTGGCTGCAGCAACCCCGGTTCGAATCCGAGTCACGGCATTGGCTTTTCCACATCACCATTGAACGCTAGGCATGGCTTTTGACCTCTGGCCGTTTTTCACTTGAAAAGCATAAACAGGTAGTACCCCGCTCCCCTTAAAGCTCACATGGGCCAGTGGCGCAATGGATAACGCGTCTGACTACGGATCAGAAGATTCTAGGTTCGACTCCTGGCTGGCTCGGCTGCCTTTTAAGAGCCCAGAGGTGTGCCACAAACTCCAGCTGCCGAATTGCTGGCAGAGTAACACCTCCCACAATCCCTGAAATGCAGAGAGTCCTGTACTGGGAGGTACGCTGGTTTTCTGCACCAGGAACACCAGCCCACGCTCTGTCTAGCGGCTGATCTTCCGCTGGAGTGACAGCTTGAGTAGCTGGATGTTCGGTCAGCGCTGGCCAATTTTGTGCTCTGCAATGCAAGGTTCCCATACAAAGCTCTGGATGATACCTCGCTGGAGCTCAAACTGCTTGGTGGTCGAGTAAAATGCCGATCTCAACTCTCCCAGGGAGCCCTCCCATATGGTCTAGCGGTCAGGATTCCTGGTTTTCGCCCGGGTTTGACTCCCGGTATGGGAACGTGACTTTATTGGATTGCCCGCAGAACTGGCAAGGAGTTCACCAAATCGCTGAGTTAATAACGGCCGGGAACGCTTCCTCAACAGAAACCAAAAACGATCACTGATTGCAGCCAGCAGCATGTTGGTGTTGTGTTCATTTCGATTCAATGCGCAAAACGTTACATAACTGATTTGTCATCACTTATTTATTAGTAGGCTCCCCCTAAGGCTCCCATGGGCCAGTGGTGCTACCTGAAGAACGATAGTCTGGGTCAGCCGGCCAATCACAGCTCACCCGGGAAATCTTTCTCGCCCAATCACATCGGCCCGTTACATCTTTCTTCCCCAATCCCTGCGCTGAAAAGATGGACAGACAATGATGGCCGCGCCCATAGCGAGCCAATCGAATCTCTCGCAATTTTATCGTTCTCAGCTAATCGCAACAATGGCCCGCCCACGGCAATCGATGGATCGTGCGCGCTAATGATGTGTCATTCAAGTCAAATGTATTCGCATAATTACAGTGTCATCCATCAATCTAACCTAACACTAGCCTACAATCTCCACAGAAGGTTGATCTGAAAAAGAGACCTCAGTCTGGGAATTCCTCCACATCTAAGAGTACATCCCCTACCCTGACTCCATCGCCATCCCCAACTCCTAAGCCTCTAATTGGTGAAACCCTGTCTTCTGCTTCTTCCCAACCATGTTCTAAAAGTAGTGGTGGCTCCAGCAGTGGCAGCATCACTGATGAAGGTCAGTGCAAATAAAGATGATCAGACTTTATGGTGTGTAGGAATGTACTCTCATTCACACTATTGCAGTTTACCAGTCTCTAACATACAAAAGCCAATATGGTTCTGGACCATGAACGTAGACAGGGTATTCAGAAATGAACACATCTATCTACAAAATACATAGACCACCCTGAGCAAATTGTGTCAAGACATAGAGCAGGGTAAAGGTATAAACCATATCTAAGGTGTTGAATGTTCCAAGGAGCACAGTGGGTTCTATCATTGTGGAAAAATGTTTGGAATCAACAGGATATCCAGCCAAACTCAGTAACCAGGTTAGAATGGCTTTGATCAGAGAGAAAACAAAAGCCCACTGACAACTTTAACAGCTTTAGAAGTCCTCTGCAGAAAAGGGAGAACTTGTTGGAAGTACAGCCATCTCAAAAGTTCTCCATCAGTAAGAGCTTTATGTTGGAATAGCTAAATGAAAACTGCTGCTGAATATAAGCACTGCTCAATATTTGGGCAATACCACTGTTATTGTGAAGCATGGTGTTGGCAGGAGTACTTCTCAGTGGCAGGAGGGGAAAGACGGGTCAGAATTAAGGGAAGGATGAAAGCAGCCGAAATACAGAGAGGTTCTTAAAGAAAACTTGCTCCACAGTGGACACAGCCTCAGATTTTAAGACAAGGTTTAACCTTTCAGAACGACAACATGAATATATCCAAGACAACCCTGGAGTGGCTTTGGAACAACTTTCTAAATGTCCTTAAATGGCCCAACCAAATCCCAGACCACATAGGACTTCAGTGAAGCAACATGAAGATGGCAGTTACACCTGTAGCCTGTAGAGTCTTGTCAAAGGAGACTTAGAGCTGTACTCAGTAAATTGTGCACAAATCATATGTGATTTTTTCCTCTCTGTAAATTACCTGTATTGTTTTATTTACAGGTAGACATGGAGGCCTTTTTGACTCTGACTGATGGAGATCTGCAGGAGCTGGGGATTAAAACAGACGGGCCCAGACAACAGATTCTGGCAGCCATTTCTGAACTTAATGCTGGAAAGGTGTGTTTTTTAAAAACTGCTAGTCAGCGTTGTCTAATCTGGTCCCATGTTTATAGACGGTTTTGTTATAATATCATATGAATTTCAGGGAAGAGAAAGACAGATACTGCAGGAAACTATCCACAATTTCCAGTCATCTTTTGGGAGTAGCGCAGCATCCTGCAGGTTATTCACATTTTGAGTATTAAACACAAGATATAATAGATATAAGATATAAATTAAACATTATATAGATTGTAAATTTTCACATTTTTTGCAGAATCTTTGTGTACTTATTGCCATTTCACTGTATCTGGAAGCTCTAATATACTTTATATTTATTTTCTTATACTCCAGTTTGGGCAAGACATCAGCTGCATTCCCTTAACAAAAGGTAACACTTTTGGCCAGATGAGGGACTGGAGAATGGTGCCAACTCACTTCAAGACTGATCGTACCCAAAGCAAATGAGAAGTCACAAAGGACCTCACACGTTATTCTGCATAAGGGACCGCATCTTAGAATAACGCATACAAGCATTGACATAGGGTCGCATATTGGATGTGTCTATTTTGCCATCCAATTTGTGGTGTTTAATGTATTGCTAAGTTTGGGCATGATGACAAATAACTGTCTCAGATGATATGATGTACACCGATCAGCCATAATATTAAAACCACTTGCCTAATACTGTGTAAGACCCTATCGATACAAAAACAGCTCAGACCTTTCAAAGCTTGGAGTCTACAAGAGCTTTGAAGTATGCTGTGGTATCTGGCACCAGCAGTATCTACAAGCACAGGTAATAAATAAAATAAGAAGGAATATAACAAAAAATACTAAAATACCCCAATTTAAGGGTACAAAAATATAACAAAAAATATACAAAAATATAACAAAAAATATTAGACATTTGTAGTCTAAAATTTAGCTTTGCTCCAGAGACTTTCAGTGGGGTGTACTCATTTTTGCATCACCCTAATTTGAGTAAAACTGAAAATTTTGTTCTCTAAGTTATATTATTAACCTTACTTTCATGTTATAAAAGTTCAGATGTTATGATTAGTCCCGACTGACCTTTCTGACCTGCTTTCCTTTCTCAAACTTGCTAGAAACATGGACGTTAGACGTGGTTCAAGATGTTTTTATGTGTAATGTTGGTATTTGCAATATTTTGTTGTGCGATGAGAAGTAAGGTCCAACTGCCAGCATGAGGAAGTGGACCAAAAATGTCCTCCAAGAAATGTGATCTCAAGGTGATCTTGCATGTCTAAAAGCTATACAGATGCCATTGATGGTAGACGATTATAATGAGCTAGCTCTTGACAGTTGTTGGTTTTATACTGCACTTTCTCAGGTTGTGCTCTATTTTGGTTTATAATGTTAATTTCCAACTATCATTGCCCTACCTGCTGCTGACTACCAGGATCAGGTGTGTATATTTCAATTAAAAATACACTTCTGAAACTTTTGATATTTCTTCTTAAAGAGTAACCTTGAGAGTTCAGAGTAACTGCATTATAAATGATGTGCTACAGTGGTGTGATTTGGTGTAAACTGTAAATCCACATTTTTAGTCCTCTACAATTTAGATTTTCAGATTTTTATCTCAAGATTTCAGACTTTTTATACACAACTGTGCTCTGGATGCTTAAATGTAAATGTGCAATTCCCCAAATGTTACAGATTTTTCTACATTTTGGAAACAAACTTTCCAAGACTATAAATATCTGAATTTTGTTGGATGTTATTTGTCATTTTTCACATTTTAGTAAACCAAAGTTTCTGAAGTTCTTTAAAAAGGATTTGTATATGAGTGAAAAGTTCATTTAGTGTTGTGTTGCTTTTTAAAGGAAAATTATATAGACATACTGATGACTAAAAATAATCAGAATGAGACGGTAATAGGAGCAAATGAAAACATTTATTAAAGTAAACTATATAAACACTATACAACTATAAGTTTATTTACAACAATATTATTTGCAGCTACTATTTATACTAATTACTATTAGCAGTTATCTATATAGACAAGGATAGAGGGATAGATTGATAAGGGACGCTCTATGAGGGATATTAAAACTACTCCTTAATACATATTCCCTGCCCTTAAGCATGAAGTTATTTAATTTCCGACCCAAAATGTCAGCAAAATACAACAGGTTTAAGAAATGTATGCCAAATACAGATTTGAAGAATTGTGACTGAACAAAAGTGAAGCAAACAGATTTCTTCAGCAGGGGGTATCTGTCTCGTAAGCTGTTTAGTGAAGAGGAATTCTGCAGTATGATTAATGCTGTCACACCTGACTAATGGTGTCTGAACTCAAGCCACCCTACACTTGGAATAAATGAGGGACGCTGTGTCCACCTGTGTCCAGGGGGTGATGTTTCACAGCGAGGGTCTGAATTCATCTATCTAATAATCCCACTCCTAATCAAACCCAGCCTTAGATATGATTTAAATTATGGTAGAATAACTGTTACTCATATGGGAAATGTCTCAATCAATAATGCTTTACATTATGGTCCCCTTAAATGATATTATTTAACATTAGTTTACATAAACAAACCATGTATGTCAGTATTAATATACCCCGCCTACTGCTGAACAACAAAAGCTAGATTTCAGTTCACCACCAGGTAAAACAATTAGTTTGACTGAACTCAATAAATTGGTTGCTGCATTTATTGTTGAGGAGATGCAGCCACTCTTCACTGTGAAGGCGCCGACATTTTGTAATATCATCAGCAAAATCAGGGAAATGGACAGGGGCCGTGCTCTCCGATCGCAAAACCTTTACAAGCTTTTTGGACAAGGCATATATAGAAATGGAGGCAGACCTGAAGAAAACATTTGCAGATTGATCTAATTTTAGAATGACTTTAGGAAGACTACAATCCCCAGCCCTGTCTACCACTGTGGTTTTATGGTGCCTAAGCTGTGTATTAACCCCAACTAGGAGGAGATTTGGTGTTATGACAAAAGGCATTAGCCAGAAACTGAATATGTCTAAAACAAAACAAAAAAACAAAAAATTTGTAACCAAAAATGTGTCTAAAATGTTTTTAAAACATTGTTCAGTACAAACACCCTGCAAAAAGGGTTAATTAATTAATAACTCTTCAAAATCGTGTACTTGAATGAAGGAAAATTTAACTTAGCTTTATCTTGTTGCACTGTCCTTTTTTTTGTAATTGCACTTCCTCATCGATCATCTACCCCCTGTTTTCCAGCAGGAAGACAGGGATGTAAAAGTTTGATATAATTGAGATTACATGAATCCCCATGTAAAGTCCATGATATTTTTGTAATGATTCACAGATACTGACTTCTTAGGGACCACTTTCCCTGTCTTCTTTGATACCACTTTCCCGTGGGTGGCCGTTGATCCTTTCTCTGGGTTAATACCAATGAAACGCCTAAAAACAGAAAACAGAAAAAAAATCACAAAAGGTCATGAACGCGAGTGATGAAAATTAAAGACATACAGAAGCATAAAGGTTACATAAAGATGACAAGATTTGTAAAAGATTTTGTAGAGTGTGTACCTTTGAACAAACTCTAGGGTCCTTGCAGCTTCCTCTTGGTACTGTATTTTATGTTAAAAACATAATAGGTTGCTAACACTGCAGCAAGCCCAGAGATGAAGCTTGATTGGCCTTCACAGATGACTTGAGTTTCTATGCTGATCATCCACCATCCTGTTGTCACCTCATTACCAGTAACTGATATAGAAAATAAGTCATGATTTATGCATCAACATGCTCCAACAAACTATGAGACTATGACTTCTATGAGAAGAAAGATGAAGGCAGTCAGACTAATGTTCTGTTTATCAAGCCTTGGCACTAACCAAGCAGTATCAGTCTTGGACTTGCTGGGAGATTCAAGGTACGCTCAACATCAGCTGCAGAGGCAGACATCTGTACACACAAACACAAAGAATGATAAACAACTGATGTAGCGCATAAAGTGCAAGTTATCATCTTTACACTGCAGGCTAGGTACAAAATAAACAAAATAATTCCACTGTTCCATCAAAGACGATCTTAAAACTACTCTCACAGGATAATAAAATTACATTAAACCTGAAACAGCCAGCAACTAACCAGTAGCTATGTAATTATACTGCACATTTTAACCAACACACAACCACAAAACTGTCAAACGGTACAACAAAAGTAATAAAAATGGGGGGAAAAAATTTAGAGCCCTGGTTATATTTTACATGACATCAGGCTAAATCTGCCAAAAAAAAAGCATGCTAGTAATTTTGTTGATTTAGCCGCTAAAGGACTTCACAAGCTAACTAAAATGATTAGGCTGCTAGCTTGTACCTGCTGACTACATGCTAGTAAAAACTGAATAACATTAAATACTATCTTATATTGACCAAAAAAAAAAAGAAAAAAGAAAAAAAAACGTAAATTAAGCACAAAAAATAAAAGATAACAATTACCTTATTGAGTAAGATGCAGGATGAAGTTGAAAGCATGTAAGGATGAAAGTTACGTGCCTTGTTCACTCTTCAGGGTGAAAATCATATTCTTCCTCTTCTTGCTTCAAGATCCAAATTATACAAATAATTGATGCCTATATTTTAATTTTCAAATATTATCTGCACAACAAACAATGTAGAAGGGCCTGATTCCATGTGATAATGCTCAGATGATTTCCGAGGCATCCTAGGCATCAGTGTTTACAGTATTCAACTGTATATTTGAAGAACAGTAGATTACTGTTGAAAATTGCTGTATTTTTACAGTATTTTTTATTTTTACAGTATATATATATTTTTTTTTTTTACAGTATTTTTTATTTGCTGTATTTTTACAGTATATATTTTTACAGTATTTTTTATTTGCTGTATTTTTACAGTATATATTTTTACAGTATTTTTTATTTGCTGTATTTTTACAGTATATATTTTTTTACAGTATTTTTATTTGCTGTATTTTTACAGTATATATTTTTTACAGTATTTTTTATTTGCTGTATTTTTACAGTGTATGTTTGATTAGCAGGTTGTTTCCTCTTCAGCTCGAGATCAACACAATGTTTACTGTTTAATTCTGTATAATTAACTAGAAGAAGAATACACTGTAATGTAAATAAGTACATCTGTAAATAATAAATAAATATTGACCAACTTGGCTATATGTCACTTTGAATCAGAGGAGCTATATTATCTGCTCAGATTCAGTCAAATGCTTCAAAACCCACTGGTAGGTACTTCACAGTGCAGATGG
Organism: Hemibagrus wyckioides; assembly: GCF_019097595.1. Taxonomy (NCBI): domain Eukaryota; kingdom Metazoa; phylum Chordata; class Actinopteri; order Siluriformes; family Bagridae; genus Hemibagrus; species Hemibagrus wyckioides. Next base: position 102,793 of record NW_026690771.1, on the reverse strand, counting down.
ACAATGACCTGAGGCATACTGCCAAAGCAATCCAAAACTTTTATAAGGCAATGAAGTGGAATCTGCAGTGGCCAATAATTCAATTAAACTGCAGATCACTTGCTGAAGGCAAAACACCCAAAGAATTAGGATTTGGATGCAGAAAACAGCAAAATGGCAAGTGTGGGTAGGAGTAGGTCCTAAATATTGTAACTGTGGAGATAAGCATAAATATAAGCATATAAGGATCCATACACATGAGGTTTATTAAAACAGAAAAAAAACAGTCAGAATAGTTAAAACACAAACCTGAAATGTGGTCAAGTGTGTAGTCAAAAAAAGGCAGAGACAAAAAAACATACGGTTAGATCAGAATTAACATCTAAACCATAGGGGCTACACAAAGGGATTTTTTACATAAATAAAAACAAGGCAAGGCAAAACAATCCTAAACTAAATTTTATTCTGAAAGTCACAAGGATGCAATCAAACTGTACAAAAATATAGATATAAATATATAACAGTGTAGAATATTAATGAGAAAAACCAACATCCAGTTCAACAAGACACTCAGATCTGTACATTTTCTAACATGATAACATATGCAGTGAGGGGGCTAATAGGTGAGTAAGCCATGCTATTGAAGGTCACCAGGGCTGGAAAGTAATGAATTCCAAAGTGTCTTGTTTCTATAATCCCATAGTTTTTGCTCAAAATTGTGCGTTATTAAATAGTTTAGAATAGGTGTAGGTTTAACATTAATGTGTTGTAACTGTGCTTATTTCCATCAAGTGTACTTGTAACATTGTTCAAAGTTATCCATGTCGATGGTGATGGTGTGTATGTACGTGTGTGTGTGTGTGTGTGTGTGTGTGTAGTGGCGGACTGGGACAATAATTCAGGTCTGGAATTTGACTCCATCCCTTTGCTGCTGCCGTCACCGCCACCCTAATTCATTTAATCCACAAGACTGCTAATCTTGTAGGCTACCCCTATTAGTTGATGTAACAGGTAGATACCAGACGAATTATAAATGAATAAACAGGCCTAAATGAACCCTCAACAACTCACTAGAAGTACACCATCTATACTACCACACCACAGACAGAAATAAAATTGGCTTAAAAAGTGATAATAAGACATGCTGAAATATATATTTTATGTATTTCCAATGATCAAGTACAGAATGTCAAAAGTATCAGAAACACAAACACAAACTTAACAAAAGCTACGACAGTGTAAGTAACAGATAACAATGTTCACTCAATGGCATAAGAACAGACCAGTAAGAGTAAACAGTAAGTAATTTGCACTAGTACACAAAAAAGAAAAAGAAAAAAGACAATAAATTTCTGGTCAAATCTGTCACTAGAAAATACTGTATCCCATCTCTAAAACAGTGTGCTAGTTTGTCATTTTCTGACATGCTCTTTCAAAACTTCTATCGGTATATATTTTTTAAAAATATATATTTTGTGAACACCATTAGCTTGCACAAAGTAAAATTATTAGGTGATAGTTAGCCATGCTGTAGATGCGCGTGTGCAGGTCATTAATTTTTATTGATTCTAAAAAATCTTGACCCACTAACACTAGTACACTCTATGCTATCTACTTTTTATTCTTTTTATTTCTTATAAAAAACATGCTACATGTACTGCGTTAGACTAAACTATAAACTACAACTATAAGTTTATTTACAACAATATTATTTGCAGCTACTATTTATACTAATTACTATTAGCAGTTATCTATATAGACAAGGATAGAGGGATAGATTGATAAGGGACGCTCTATGAGGGATGAGGGATATTAAAACTACTCCTTGGGTGCTGGGTTCACTCTACAGACCTGTAGGGAAGAAAAGAGTATACTTTAATATTAAGTTCACATTAAGACACCATTAGTCAGGTGTGACAGCATTAATCATACTGCAGAATTCCTCTTCACTAAACAGCTTACGAGACAGATACCCCCTGCTGAAGAAATCTGTTTGCTTCACTTTTGTTCAGTCAGAATTCTTCAAATCTATTTGGCATACATTTCTTAAACCTGTTGTATTTTGCTGACATTTTAGGTCGGAAATTAAATAACTTCATGCTCAAGGGCAGGGAATAAAAAAAATATGATAAGGATCATTTAAGACAAATAAAGGTACTTGTGCAATGGAAGATCCCAGACCCAGATAAATTATTTCCTCTTGAAATCCATCTGTTTTAGTCCAGTATTTTCCCAGACCACTGCATCTATTAATACATAATAAAATACCAGCTGCAATTATTTTTGCTGCAAACATTTTGATCAGTGGAGTTAATAAAGCTTATCTAACAGTTAGAACAGCTGTCCTGTGTTGTAATTATTTTATTGTTCATATTCTTCTTATTAACATGAGTTAATCATAATGGACTTTATACTGGACAATGGCAGCACACAGAACGCTTACTCTAAATAAATGATGTTTATGATTATTTTTGTGGGAAATGGTGATGGAGTTCTAACTGAAAGACTACAAACTAAAATATATCATCCTATCATCACATACTCTCCCATCCAGCATGTCTAGACAAACATGCGTACACATGCACACGTGCACACAATCTTGGTATTTCCAATGACCTTCGTATTGGTGTAGATATTTAATGGAACATGCCATTTCAGAGGCTTGTACCAATCACTGTAGTTCCATAAAGCTCAGTCTTTACAATATGAATAGGTAAAAATCATCTTCTGTTGTGACCTAAATCTTTATAAACTACTGTGTTGAGACAGTGTGTAGAATTCATGCACTTGTCAGCCGTAAGAGTGTTTTATATTCTGACTCACATGTCAACAGAAACAGAAGCTGAATAGATTCTGGATGAAGCCTTAAAAAATAATCAGACATGATCTTCCATGAGAGCATTCTCTGGACATCAAATAAACCCAATAAATAGTAAAATACTAATAAAATAATAAAGTAGTAATAAAATAAAGGACAAATAATAAGAAACGCGGAAAACATGCTGATTTATTTTTGTTAGTTCAGATTCATTCTGGTTTAAATGTTTTATCATTATTTACAGTAACTTTAGGAGATAAAACTCATTCATAATGGTTAATAAAGGTGTCATGAAGACGCTGTGATTTCTGTTTCACCAGCAGAGGGCGCGCTGAGACTGTCAAATATTCCCTAACAAGAACCTGAAACATCTCAATGGCGCCATCTAGAGGGAATCGTGCAGAAAATTATTTCTGTATCTTTGAGAATTTTTTAAAAGCATTAGATTTTTTTGGTAAACGGAAATGAAATACGTTGTGGAAGTGGAATTTTCATACGTTTTCATTAAGATTAAAATGGATTAGAATATAGCTCATATCTGTATATATGATTATATCTACATATATGATACAGTATAAACAACTCAATTCAATTCAGTTCAAAGTGTTTATTGTCTTGTGCACAGTGAGGAAAACAAGTTTCCCTGTACAATGAAATTCTTTCTTTGCTTTTCACAGTTAATGCCAAGACAAGTCACACACACAAAAATATAACTCAGTGTTCTAGTATTCAGTAGCATATGGTGAGATGCTGTTGTTTAACTGTTTAATTGTTTCATCTCAGTACACACACACACACACACACACACACTCTCTCTCTCTCTCTCTCTCTCTCTCTCTCACAGCATTTCACACAGTAACATGACTGTTGTTTTAGAAAAATACTGATATGTAATACAGCAATACTCTACTCTTTTTACTGTGTAATTATATGAGAAACAAATGAGAAATGTTTATGATGTGTTATAAAAAAAGACACTTGAGACACGTGTGTAATGAACCAAAAAATAATGTATTAACTATTTACAAGCAATGACAAACTGTACACTTATTACAGATATTAATATTTTATATAATATTTTAACATTTTATACCACAACACATTTGTATAATTTAATAGTAAAAGTCTTAAAAATGTAATATTTACATATTTACAACAATGCATAATTCAACAACAATACAATTATATTTATTTATTTATTAATATAAATGACAATAATACACATAACATAAATAAACAACATTAATATATTATAATTTTATAATTATAAAAATCCTATACATTTAATACAAATTAAATGCAAATGCAAAAAAAACAAGACTCACATTTTTATCTAGATGCCATAATTACTTTAATCATACCACAATTATATCATTAAAATGATTTACATTTAGAGATTATGCTTGAGATGGTGGTAAGAATCCTCTGGATGCCTGCGCAATCACACCGAGATTCATAAAGTGACCGAATGATGTAGCTATGAACTATGGGCTATGAGCTCATAAGTGGTGTTCTTAAAAAAACTACAGAAGAGGCCTGAGCATGAACACTGGGCTCTTGGGTCTACTGAAAATTTTGGGAACAGGTTACATAGTTAGCTCCAAAATGTTTTTTTAAAAAAATTTTTCCAACACAACAGACGAGAAGGTATCAAGCGGATTCTCACCACCCCACGTGTTTAAAAGGCTGAAATACTTACATAATTATTAAAAAAGACTAATGCTGAAATCTAGGGGTGAAATAATTATCACACATACTTACCACAGATACTTACCATACATCATGGATATGAGGTGATGAACATGAGGTGATGACTGAGCTTCTGAACTTTTGAACAGCTCTCCCATGGAAATAGAAACCAAGTTAACGGGGAAACGGATGATCCATACAGGTGGTGGGATCCATACAGGAGAGAGACCTCTCATAGGTGGGGATGGGATCCTCACAGGTGGTGGGATCCATACAGGAGAGACCTCTCATAGGTGGGGATGGGATCCTCACAGGTGGTGGGATCCATACAGGAGAGAGACCTCTCATAGGTGGGGATGGGATCCTCACAGGTGGTGGGATCCATACAGGAGAGAGACCTCTCATAGGTGGGGATGGGATCCTCACAGGTGGTGGGATCCATACAGGAGAGAGACCTCTCATAGGTGGGGATGGGATCCTCACAGGTGGTGGGATCCATACAGGAGAGAGACCTCTCATAGGTGGGGATGGGATCCTCACAGGTGGTGGGATCCATACAGGAGAGAGACCTCTCATAGGTGGGGATGGGCTCCTCACAGGTGGTGGGATCCATACAGGAGAGAGACCTCTCATAGGTGGGGATGGGATCCTCACAGGTGATGGGATCCATACAGGAGAGAAACCTCTCATAGGTGGGGATGGGCTCCTCACAGGTGGTGGGATCCATACAGGAGAGAGACCTCTCATAGGTGGGGATGGGCTCCTCAAAGGTGATGGGATCCATACAGGAGAGAGACCTCTCATAGGTGGGGATGGGATCCTCACAGGTGGTGGGATCCATACAGGAGAGAGCCCTCTCATAGGTGGGGATGGGATCCTCACAGGTGGTGGGATCCATACAGGAGAGAGGCCTCTCATAGGTGGGGATGGGCTCCTCACAGGTGGTGGGATCCTCACAGGTGGTGGGATCCATACAGGAGAGAGACCTCTCATAGGTGGGGATGGGATCCTCACAGGTGGTGGGATCCATACAGGAGAGAGACCTCTCATAGGTGGGGATGGGATCCTCACAGGTGGTGGGATCCATATAGGAGAGAGACCTCTCATAGGTGGGGATGGGATCCTCACAGGTGATGGGATCCATACAGGAGAGAGACCTCTCATAGGTGGGGATGGGCTCCTCACAGGTGATGGGATCCATACAGGAGAGAGACCTCTCATAGGTGGGGATGGGCTCCTCACAGGTGGTGGGATCCATACAGGAGAGAGACCTCTCATAGGTGGGGATGAGCTCCTCACAGGTGGTGGGATCCATACAGGAGAGAGACCTCTCATAGGCCAGATGTCATTGTCCTCAGAGTCACTGAGCTCTCTGTTGTAGCTGAGCTCATCCTCGGGAAACACAAACGTCTCCCTCTGTGTCCCTGTGTCAAAGAAGATAAACAGACAATGTGGCACATTTAAAAACGTCTCATAAAAAGAAGCAGAAACCCTTTTTAATAGCACTGTGTATGTTTTGTAAAGCAGGAAAACCTCCCTATCAAAACAAGACGTATTTACACAAGTTATATTAGTAAGAGTAATTCTGCAGTATGATTAATGCTGTCACACCTAGACTACAGTCTACTGGTCAAATTTAAGAAAAAGTATCGCAAAAGTAACATAACATTACTTTTTATAAAAAATAACTAAGTAATGCAAGTAGTTACTTTTTTAGGGAGTAACACAATATTGTAACGCATTACTTTTAAAAGTAACTTTCCCCAACACTGAATATAATATATAATAAAATATATAATAAAATAACAAATATATAATATATTTGTTATTTTTCACATTTTAGTAAACCATTTAAAGGTTGTGAAATTCTGTAAAAATGATCTGTATATGACTGAAAAATTCAGTTTGTGTTGCGTTTAAAGGAAACTTTTATACATATACTGATGGCTAAAAATAATCAGAATGAGACCGCAATAGGAACAAATATAAACATTTATTTAAGCAAAGTCTATAAGAAGTATACAAATAAGTTAATTTCTAAACAATTCTATACATGTATTTCCAATCTATAGGCTATTGATGGGAATAGGGGGAGTGGGATAGGAACAGAGGGATAGATTAATAAGGGATGATTATTAAGGGACGAGGGATCTTAAATGCTAAGGTTAAGCCCTTCTTCAGGTCCTGGGGTTCACTCTACAAACCTGTAGGAAAGAAAAGAGATTTTTTAAATATTAAGTTGATCAAAAATAGAAATAAAATTATTTCATATATACGTGTGGAGCCTGAGCAATGTAGGAAAAAGAAGTGAGAGAAAAGAAGATGAAATGAAACAGAGGAAGAAAAGATGAAGTGGGTAAGGGGAAAGACATTGCTCAGAGCTCCTCCAAAATGTCCATCATCAGCTGGACGTGCAGCTTGAGGAGTCGCTGAACTGTGGTGGCTAAGGCTGCTGGGTCACTGTAGAGCTCCAGAGGCTGAGTGAAGAGTACTTCAGCAAGCTCTGTAAGGTAATCCTATTGACAAATTCCACACACATCCAACATAGTGTCACTGAGTTTAAGATACAATCCTGAGAATTTGTGGATCGTGGCATCAGAAGATATTCAACACTTACAATAAGCACTGTGAAGTACAGCTCTGCTGCAGGCTCCCACACGTCCACGTCCCACATGCTGAAGAGCGCAAGCAGGCGCTCCAAGAAACCTCCCTTAAACTTTTGGAAAGAAAGACAAGCTTCATTAATGCCATGTCTTATCAGGTTTAAAAAATATGGAAAAAGAAAACCAGATCAAATAGACCATGTTCTGAAACTCAAACATTACTTAGAAATCTCCTGATAAGACACTTACTGGCTGAGGTTTTGAGCCATTTATAAAGTAGCTGAAGAAAATCAGCTCAAAAAAACATCCAGGAAGTTGTAGTGGTGGTCCTGCACAGAGTAGAAAAGATACAAAAATAAATTAGCTTTACATATTGGAGTCCTGTTTTCTATATTAGCAAAATCTGTTATCTTTAAACATCTGTCATTTCACACAGGCGTTTATTAGCTTACACAGGAGCTGAGCTCTGCTTTAATCGATTCCTGATTGGAAGGCGTCCTCAGGAATCGAATCAGGGCCTCGTAGGCCAACTGCACACCAACTGCATCCTGTTAAAGCAAACGAAAAAATCTCTGTAACTCACTTTGGCTATGGCTGAGAAACTGAAATTATTTCCATCATAAAAATGATACAGTCTTTCATCATTCTGAAGTCACCTGGTTGTTAGCTGCTGCCAGTCGCATGACGATCTTCTTTCCAGCCATGAACAAGAAGTTCTGCTTGTGGATGCTGGCAAGCAGAGTCTGAATATAAGACAGCACACAATATAAAAGTTAAAGCAGAGTGGACTTTACCTGCACAGTAACAGCAGCTGAATAAAGGTTTTACTCACAGCAAACGCCTCACGAAGCGCGGGCACCTTCAGGCCGATTTCAGTCACCCCTCTGTCTGAAAGATGGCAGCTAAGAAACAAGAGATGTAAATGTTTAGTGTATATTAAACATACAATACACTGTTACATCATTAAAGAGTGAAGAGGATCGTACCAAATAAAGGGCACCTCCAACTCCTCTGGGTTAAGGCGCTCCTCACTCTCCTGCAAGCCAAATCATTAAATCGTTAAAACTCACAAAGTAAATTTTACAGTATCCGAATCAGGGGAATAGCAGCATATGTAGATACACATCAGGTCTGAAAGTCTGAATTACCTCAGAAGAGTAGAGCAGGAAGATCATGAGTGCTTCTGATCACAGCAGTTTCATACTAATATTCTGTCACTTAGAAAAAAACAGAAAAACAGGTGAAGGGTCTTGAGGTTGTTCTGTGGGCAGCAGCTGGATGTTCGGCTCAACAAACTTAAAACACACAAACACAATTAGTCACTGCAGTTCATAACATTTTGTGATGCCACAATGAATAATCCCTTACCTGAATGCCAGTGAAACTCTCCTTATCACTGGTATAATAAGGGAATCCCTGTAAAAGACAATTAGATGAAACTCAAGATCTACAACCACATTTCACAAAAGTGCTCTTCTAAAAATCATGTCAGTTGAAAAATGTCCATTCTCTTCATCAGAGTAATAAAGACTGTGATTACCTCGCGAGTCAAGCAGTGTGTCTCTGCGCTTTCAAACCAGCAGAGCCGACTCTCTGGACCCCTCATCATTCCAATCATGTCTCTGCTTATGTCCACTGGCCAGAAATAGAGAAACAAAACTTAACATTAGATCTTGTAAAGAAGGATGTTTGTGTGTTTGTATCTCAGTTACAGCAGTGTAGAATACCTGGGAGAGGGAGGAGACTACAGACACACACTGAACATCACGGCAGGCACTGTCCGGCTCATCAGCATCGAGCGGCTGTGAAATGTAGAGCATGAAGATCATAAGTGCTTCTTATCATATCAGATTTATACTAACATTCTTTACAGTAAAAACAACCTTGTAAAATCCATTGATTGGCTTTAGGAAATAAATGAAGGATTTTCTTACCAGAATGACAGCTGAAGGTTCTTCGTGTGGTTCGGTGGGCAGCAGCTGCAGGATTGGCTCAATGACCTTAACACACACACATACAAACACACACACACACACACTTAGAAAAAAGTGGCCTGTAGGTTTTAAATGAAGGTAAATATTACTATTTAACTGACACATACCTGGAGGACAGAGGGAGTATCTGCTGATTCCTCCAGCACATCCACAGGTTCTGCAATAGATTATTTTTCTGTGACTCAGAATTATGACTCTTCAATTACACAATATCAAACTTTCCTATTAATGCATAAAAGTTAATAAAGCAGTGAGTTTGATAATTAGTTAACTTGTGAAGAAACAGAAAAATTGGAGCAGTCAGACTGTGTAAATACACTGAACATGTGACCTGATTAAACTCTCTAAAACCTCCTGCCCCTGTCCACCACCCAAATCTATAAAAAATATTATACTGTATAATTATTAAAACCTTTATACTCACTATGATATTGTGGAAATGAAACGATTAGTGAAGTTCTCTAGGTAGATACCATACACCGCTCAGCCATAACATTATGACCACCTGCCTAATATGCTGTTGGTCCCCTTTTTGCTGACAAAACAGCCCTGACTGTCGAGGCATGGACTCCACTAGATCCCTGAAGGTGTGCTGTGGTATCTGGCACCAAGATGTTAGCAGCAGATCCTTTAAGTTCTGTAAGTTGCGAGGTGGGGCCTCCATGGATTGGACTTGTTTGTCCAGCACATCCCACAGATGCTCGACTGGATTGAGATCTGGGGAATTTGGGAGCCAAGTCAACACCTCATTCTCATTGTTGTGGTCATGAAACCATTCCTGATCCATTTTTGCTTTGGGGCACGGTGCATCATCCTGCTGAAAGAGGCCACAGACATCAGGAAATACCGTTACCATGAAAGGGTGTAGATGGCCTGCAACAATGCTTAGGTAGGTGGTTCATGTCAAAGCAACATCCATATGGATGGCAGGACCAAAAGGTTTCCCAGCAGAACATTGCCCAAAGCATGACACTGCCTCCGCCAGCTTGCCCTCTTCCCATAGTGCATCCTGGTGTCATGTGCACACACACCCGTCCATCCACGCCATGTTAAAGAAAACTTGATTTATCAGACCAGGTCACCTTCTTCCATTGCTTCGTGGTCCAGTTCTGATGCTCACGTGCCCATTGTTGGTGCTTTCAGTGGTGCACAGGGGTCAACATGGGCGCCCTGACTATGCAGTCCCATAAGTAACAAACCGTGATTTACTGTGTATTCGGACACCTTTCTATCAGAACCAGCATTAACTTCTTCAGCAATTTGGGCAACAGTAGCTCGTCTTGTGGATCGGACCACATGGGCCAGCCATCACTCTCCACGTGCATCAGTGAGCCTTGGCCGCCCATGACCCTGTCACCGGTTCACCACTGTTCCTGCTTTGGACCACGTTTGATAGATACTGACCACTGCAGACCGGGAACATCCCACAAGAGCTGCAGTTTCGGAGATGCTCTGATCCAGTCGTGCAGCCATCACCATTTGTCAAACTCGCTCAAATCCTTACACTTTCCCATTTTTCCTGCTTTTAACACATCAACTATGAGGACAAAATGTTCACCTGCTGTCTAATATATCCCACACACTAACAGGTGCCATGATGAGGAGATCATCAGTCTTATTCACGTCACCTGTCGGTGGTCATAATGTTATGGCTGATCGGTGTACATCTGTAACCATGCCCTTTAGCGCGAGAGCTGATTAATCAGTAGTCTAAGTATGATTTAGTATAAAACCAGTAGTCAGGGTTGTTAAAAGTGACTTTTTAATGGGGATGAGTATTATATTGTGGAAATAAATGAAATTCTCGTTGGTCAAGCTCATCAACTCGTTCAGGATTTTAGTGTGTAATGTAAAACAACAGCCAAGTTCACTAGCAGGTGAACTATTATTAGGAGAAATATCATATTCACATTAATATAACCAATAAAGTGTTAAATAATTACAACAAATAAACAAGTTCTCTCGGTAGATATGATTAGTCCAAATATTACACTGTCATTGAAATCGCTAAAAATCGGCTAAAGTCCGTTAGCGCGCTAGCTGCTGAATCACAAAGCTAAGCACGATTTATTTTATTAAAACCAGGAGAAGGGGTTGTTAAGAATGGACTTCTAATGGGGTAAATATTTCATTGTGGAAATAAAATAAATTCTTAAACCGAGCTTAATGATTTTATTGTGTAGTTTAAACCAGTAGCCAGGTTCGCTAGCACGGTAACTAGCATTAGGCTAATTCACGGCAAGATGAGGTGTCTTGTGTGCTACATAACATTAGACTGTAACACTGTCACTTTAACATGATTTATTGTAGAAACAGTGTGGCATTAAAGGATAAAGATCATCCTACCTTGAGGACACTGAGTGTGTTCAGCAGGAGCAAATTATAAAATGTAAAATATATAATTTGTAAATGCATTTTTTACGGACTTCACTTCCTGGTTTCCGTACAGTTCGGTTTTTCTCGGAGGTTTTCGGTAGATGCCGTAAACAGGAGTTTTTTTTTTTTAAGGTCGTATCGTCTTTAAACTGGTCCTACAGCTTGAATTCTAACTGTACAGCTACATGCTGCCTTAAACTTCAGCTATGCTTCACTCCCTGGGCTTCCTGGACATCTCAGCTTATTATTATGATTATTATTATTATTTATTCATTATTGACTCTTGTTACTAGTTAGTGCTGGTTTATACTAGTTAGTGCTGGTTTATACTAGTTAGTGCTGGTTTATACTGGTTTATACTAGTTAGTGCTGGTTTATATTGGTTTATACTAGTTAGTGCTGTTTTATACTAGTTAGTGTTGGTTTATACTGGTTCTGAAGGTCGCAAGATTTGGATTATCTTTTGGCATTTTTGCTACACCCCTGTTTCGGATTTCTCTGTACTCCACTACTGGATTTGACTCCTACACGGACTCTACAGCGCAGCGATGATGAACTTCGGGGGAGGAGCCGAGCCTCAGCACCCGGATGTGGATCTCGAGCCCGGATGGAGCGGACTGTACGACCCCTGGAACGGTGAGTTACTGAGTTTCCTCTTTTTCACTTAAGTATAAAGTCTTTTAAACACCGCGTTATTACAAAAAACCGCAATCAGGAATATCGTTTTATATGATTAGATGGTTTTGAGAAATTCTGTTCGGCTAATCTTTATTCGGCTAATCGCTTTACGTACACGATCAGTATGCTAAAGCTAGCGGACAAAATGGCAGACTCCAGTGAAACGAGCAGGGAAGAAGAAAACAGTGTTGATGTTTTACTTTTTTTTTTAATCATATTACTTTCATGCAAATGTCACAGTTCTCTGAACACCTATAGTGCTAAAGGCAGCTACAAACTATTCATCCATTCATCAACTAATGTTTAGCTTGGTTTATCACCAGTCTTCTATCATGTCTTCTTTTACATTTAGTTCAATCTACAAGCAACAACACTCTATTCACCCTTAGAATTTAAGATACTGGGAACAGGAAAGTCACTCACACATGACATTTTGAACACATCATCTCACACCTCATATCAACCGTATAGTTTATAGGCTACCAGTTTATAAAAATAAGTAAAAATTTTGCATTTAGTTTTATAAAAATGAAAATGGATCAGTTGGTTATAACCCTATTTGTCTTTATATACAATTCTCCTGATGTGAAGGAAAACTTGCATGAACCAGTTAGTTAAATGCTTAGCTAGCCAGGCTGCAAATATAAACATGTAAAGTAATAAGACACAGACCACACAACATTTCGGTCACAACCTTACATGGAGCACATTCTCAGCAGCTACTACTGAACTAATAGAGGTGTAGGTGACATTTATAGGTACTGATATTCATACATTTTATATACATATTACAGATGCAGCTCCACAATACGTGTTTTTTTCCCCATTCAAGATCGGATGCTTTCCAGATGGGGAGAGTAAGCATGAGACTTGTGCGGAGTTCTTTTCACATTTCTCCTTTCTCTCTTCTGTCTCCACAGTAACCTTTGCACTCATTCACTGTAACACTAATTTAGGGACACAAATAGCAGAGACCATGGATATGACTAAGCAAGCCTATTATGTCAAACCATAATAAAACAACTCACACTGAAGGAGCCTGTTTGAAGGTACATTACCCTCCATTAGAATTCAGCTTGCATTTAGAAGGTGTTATGGCTAGCTCAGCAGTGAAAGACCTGGGTGTAATATTAGACAGCAACTTGTCCTTTAAAAATCATATTTCCAGTATTAATAAAACAGCCTTCCACCTTAGAAATATTGCCAAGCTTAGGAACATTTTATCTGTATCTGATGCAGAAAAGCTAGTTCATGCATTCATGACCTCCAGACTGGACGACTGTAATGCATTACTAGGTGGTTGTCCTGCATCTTCAATAAACAAGCTACAGTTAGTCCAGAATGCAGCCGCCAGAGTTCTGACCAGATCAAGAAAATATGATCATATAACCCCAATTTTATTATCCCTGCACCTGTTAAGTCTAGAATTGATTATAAACTAGCAGTACTTACATACAAGGCTCTAAATGGTTTAGCTCCCACGTATCTAACCAGTCTTCTGACACACTACAATCCACCACGCTCTTCAAGATCACAAAACTCCGGACTTCTGGTAGTTCCCAGAATATTACAGTCTACAAAAGGAGGTAGAGCATTTTCGTATTTAGCTCCCAAATTTTGGAATAGTCTTCCTGACAGTGTTCGGGGCTCAGACACATTCTCCCAGTTTACAAGTAGATTAAAGACATATCTCTTTAGCCTGGCATACACATAACACACCCAATAACCTTGTACTGCAGTACATCTGATCAAATGCACATTATCATCTAATTCTGCTAATATTATGAATGCTAATTCCTTTCCACCTGTTTCTTTTTCTACCCGAGGCATCTGGAGATTGTGCCAGCTCCAGTAGACAGAGGCCAACCCTGTGAGGAACCTGAGGCATTCCACCCCACTCAAAGGACACATTCATGAAGATTATGAAGAAGGGAAGCATCTTTCCTTCTAGCTGGTCACCAGATTTCCCTGTAAGCCAGTCGTTTGCATGCAATGTTTTGACTTTGGCTCCCAGACAGTGTGGTGTAAATATATCATGGCCTTTTTTCTAGTCAAATAAGGATGTGGAGACACACTGGTGGATCAGAGAAATATAATATCTGCATTGTATTATTTATTTATTTGATCTGATTTGAAGTAGTATTATAACAAGCGATTAATTATATATAATATTTATATAATAATTAAATATATATAATAATTATATATATTAATAATTATTTTGAAATAATTAATTTATGAGTATTGTTAATTTCCATCAATCTAACCTAACACTAGCCCACAATCTCCACAGAAGGTTGATCTGAAAAAGAGACCTCAGTCTGGGAATTCCTCCACATCTAAGAGTACATCCCCTACCCTGACTCCATCGCCATCCCCAACTCCTAAGCCTCTAATTGGTGAAACCCTGTCTTCTGCTTCTTCCCAACCATGTTCTAAAAGTAGTGGTGGCTCCAGCAGTGGCAGCATCACTGATGAAGGTCAGTGCAAATAAAGATGATCAGACTTTATGGTGTGTAGGAATGTACTCTCATTCACACTATTGCAGTTTACCAGTCTCTAACATACAAAAGCCAATATGGTTCTGGACCATGAACGTAGACAGGGTATTCAGAAATGAACACATCTATCTACAAAATACATAGACCACCCTGAGCAAATTGTGTCAAGACATAGAGCAGGGTAAAGGTATAAACCATATCTAAGGTGTTGAATGTTCCAAGAAGCACAGTGGGTTCTATCATTGTGGAAAAATGTTTGGAATCAACAGGATATCCAGCCAAACTCAGTAACCAGGTTAGAATGGCTTTGATCAGAGAGAAAACAAAAGCCCACTGACAACTTTAACAGCTTTAGAAGTCCTCTGCAGAAAAGGGAGAACTTGCTGGAAGTACAGCCATCTCAGAAGTTCTCCATCAGTAAGAACTTTATGTTGGAATAGCTAAATGAAAACTGCTGCTGAATATAAGCACTGCTCAATATTTGGGCCATACCACTGTTATTGTGAAGCATGGTGTTGGCAGGAGTACTTCTCAGTGGCAGGAGGGGAAAGACGGGTCAGAATTAAGGGAAGGGTGAATGCAGCCGAAATACAGAGAGGTTCTTAAAGAAAACTTGCTCCACAGTGGACACAGCCTCAGATTTTAAGACAAGGTTTAACCTTTCAGAACGACAACATGAATATATCCAAGATAACCCTGGAGTGGCTTTGGAACAACTTTCTAAATGTCCTTAAATGGCCCAACCAAATCCCAGACCACATAGGACTTCAGTGAAGCAACATGAAGATGGCAGTTACACCTGTAGCCTGTAGAGTCTTGTCAAAGTAGACTTAGAGCTGTACTCAGTAAATTGTGCACAAATCATATGTGATTTTTTCATCTCTGTAAATTACCTGTATTGTTTTATTTACAGGTAGACATGGAGGCCTTTTTGACTCTGACTGATGGAGATCTGCAGGAGCTGGGGATTAAAACAGACGGGCCCAGACAACAGATTCTGGCAGCCATTTCTGAACTTAATGCTGGAAAGGTGTGTTTTTTTAAAAACTGCTAGTCAGCGTTGTCTAATCTGGTCCCATGTTTATAGACGGTTTTGTTATAATATCATATGAATTTCAGGGGAGAGAAAGACAGATACTGCAGGAAACTATCCACAATTTCCAGTCAACTTTTGGGAGTAGCGCAGCATCCTGCAGGTTATTCACATTTTGAGTATTAAACACAAGATATAATAGATATAAGATTAAACATTATATAGATTGTAAATTTTCACACTTTTTGCAGAATCTTTGTGTACTTATTGCCATTTCACTGTATCTGGAAGCTCTAATATACTTTATATTTATTTTCTTATACTCCAGTTTGGGCAAGACATCAGCTGCATTCCCTTAACAAAAGGTAACACTTTTGGCCAGATGAGGGACTGGAGAATGGTGCCAACTCACTTCAAGACTGATCGTACCCAAAGCAAATGAGAAGTCACAAAGGACCTCACACGTTATTCTGCATAAGGGACCGCATCTTAGAATAACGCATACAAGCATTGACATAGGGTCGCATATTGGATGTGTCTATTTTGCCATCCAATTTGTGGTGTTTAATGTATTGCTAAGTTTGGGCATGGTGACAAATAACTGTCTCAGATGATATGATGTACACCGATCAGCCATAACATTAAAACCACTTGCCTAATACTGTGTAAGGCCCTATCGATACAAAAACAGCTCAGACCTTTCAAAGCTTGGAGTCTACAAGAGCTTTGAAGTATGCTGTGGTATCTGGCACCAGCAGTATCTACAAGCACAGGTAATAAATAAAATAAGAAGGAATATAACAAAAAATACTAAAATACCCCAATTTAAGGGTACAAAAATATAACAAAAAATATACAAAAATATAACAAAAAATATTAGACATTTGTAGTCTAAAATTTACCTTTGCTCCAGAGACTTTCAGTGGGGTGTACTCATTTTTGCATCACCCTAATTTGAGTAAAACTGAAAATTTTGTTCTAAGTTATCTGATAAGTTACTTTCATGTTATAAAAGTTCAGATGTTATGATTAGTCCCGACTGACCTTTCTGACCTGCTTTCCTTTCTCGAGTTTGCTAGAAACATGGACGTTAGACGTGGTTCATGATGTTTTTATGTGTAATGTTGGTATTTGCAATATTTTGTTGTGCAATGAGAAGTAAGGTCCAACTGCCAGCATGAGGAAGTGGACCAAAAATGTCCTCCAAGAAATGTGATCTCAAGGTGATCTTGCATGTCTAAAAGCTATACAGATGCCATTGATGGTAGACGATTATAATGAGCTAGCTCTTGACAGCTGTTGGTTTTATACTGCACTTTCTCAGGTTGTGCTCTATTTTGGTTTATAATGTTAATTTCCAACTATCATTGCCCTACCTGCTGCTGACTACCAGGATCAGGTGTGTATATTTCAATTAAAAATCCACTTTTGAAACTTTTGATATTTCTTCTTAAAGAGTAACCTTGAGAGTTCAGAGTAACTGCATTATAAATGATGTGCTACAGTGGTGTGATTTGGTGTAAACTGTAAATCCACATTTTTAGTCCTCTACAATTTAGATTTTCAGATTTTTACCTCAAGATTTCAGACTTTTTATACACAACTGTGCTCTGGATGCTTAAATGTAAATGTGCAATTCCCCAAATGTTACAGATTTTTCTGCATTTTGGAAACAAACTTTCCAAGACTATAAATATCTGAATTTTGTTGGATGTTATTTGTCATTTTTCACATTTTAGTAAACCAAAGTTTCTGAAGTTCCTTAAAAAGGATTTGTATATGAGTGAAAAGTTCATTTAGTGTTGTGTTGCTTTTTAAAGGAAAATTATATAGACATACTGATGACTAAAAATAATCAGAATGAGATGGTAATAGGAGCAAATGAAAACATTTATTAAAGTAAACTATATAAACACTATACAACTATAAGTTTATTTACAACAATATTATTTGCAGCTACTATTTATACTAATTACTATTAGCAGTTATCTATATAGACAAGGATAGAGGGA
The DNA here is from genome assembly GCF_019097595.1 of Hemibagrus wyckioides. NCBI lineage: Eukaryota > Metazoa > Chordata > Actinopteri > Siluriformes > Bagridae > Hemibagrus > Hemibagrus wyckioides. The sequence continues at coordinate 85,110 of NW_026690771.1, read as the reverse complement.
TAGATTGATAAGGGACGATAAGCTTCCACAAAATGTCCATCATCTTCTGGACACGCTGTCTGAGGAAAGGTCTCAGTTTGCTGGCTAAGGCTGCTGGGTCTTGGTAGAACTCCGGGGGCTGAGTAAACAGCACTTCAGCGAGATCTGTAAGCTGATCCTATAGACAAATTACATCATCACTGTCACAATCCAACATAGTGTCACTGAGTTTAGGATACAATACTGAGAATTTGTGGATCACAGCATCAGAAGATATTAGACACTTACAATAAGCACTTTAAAGTAGGTCCTTGCTGCAGGATTCCACACGTCTACCTCCCACATGCTGATGAGTGCAAACAGGCGCTCCAAGAATCCTCCCTTAAGCTTTAGGAAAGAAACACGACAAGCTCCATTAATATCATGTCATATCAGGGTTAACAACATGGAAAAATAAAATGAGATGAAATAAACCATGTTCTGAAACTACATTCAAGCATGGCTTTTAAATCTCCTGATAAGACTCTTACTGTCTCAGGTATTGAGCTGTTTGTAAAATAGCCGAATAGAAGCAGCTCGAAAAAGATGTCCAGGAAGTTGTAGTGGTAGACCTGCACAGAAGAGAAAAGTTACAAGAAGAAATTAGCTTTACATAATGGAGTCCTGTTTTCTATCACATCAAAATCTTTTCGATTTAAACATTTGTCATGTTACACAAGCATTTATAAGCTTACATAGGACCCGGAGAGCTCTGCTGCAATCCAGTCCTGATAAGAAGGAGTCTTCAGGAAACGAATCAGAGCCTCGTAGGCCAGCTGTACACGACCTGCATCCTGTTAAAGCAAACAAACAAAATAATCACTTTGGCTTCAGTTTTTTTAACGTGGAAACTCATTTTAAACCCTAAAATGAAGCAGTATGTAAGCCTCAGCATGTCCAGTACTTTACTAAAGATACACAGATGATGTATGACATGGGCCAAATGTCCAACTACTGCATATCCCAGAGCCCTCTTCATTATGTACATTTTATTTTAATATTTATCCTAAGAATGTCCTTTTTTAGCAGGCTGTGATTGTTATAAAATTAGCTTTTGATGCTTGTTATTTTAATTATTATTCCTTAATTACTCATATTACTCATGAATCTGAATATAAGACAGCACATAATATAAGTTAAAGCAGAGTGAACTTCCCCTGAGCAAAAACAGCAGCTAAACAAAGATTTTACTCACAGCGAACGCCTCACGGAGAGCATGCAGCTTCAGGCCGATATCAGTTACCCCTCTCTCTGTAAGATGGTCCCTAAGAAACAAAAGATTTACATGCTTAGTGTATTAAACATACATTACTCCTTTATACCATTAAACTGTGAAGAGAAGCGTACCAAGTAAAGGGCACCTCCATCTCCTCTTGGCTAAGGCTCTCCTCACTCTCCTGCAAGACACATTAGCAATAAATCATTAAAACTCACACAGTAAATGTTACAGCCTCCCATTCAGGGGAATAGCAGCATCTGTAGATACACATCAGGTCTGAAACACAGAATTACCTCAGAGTCGTACTGTTCCTCTGAATCACTGTGGGGAGAGTCAACCTGCTCCTGCTCCCAGGTGGAGGTGTTCACCTGACCATCTTTAGCCACATGCAGGAACGTGCAGGACACCTTTTTAAAGGTTTGCTGTTAAATTAAAAAAATATATAAAAACACTGCAGACCCATATGTGTACAAAATTCCTAGTGTTACTATCTACAATAAAGACTTCATGACATTGCAATAAATTTACCACATAATCCTCAAGTGGCTCCATGATGGTTTCCACCCGGTTACAGGAAAGGAGCTCTGTAACCTTCCCATATTCAGCCTTAAGAGAACAATTTGAAGTGAACACAATTAGTCACTGCAACTAACAAAAGTTTTGTGACGCCACAACAGATAATCCCTCACCTGTATGACAGTGAAATGGTCCTCGATGGTGGTCTGATAAGGGAATCCCTGCAAATGACAATTAGCTGAAACTCAAGATCTACTTCTCAAAAGTGTTCATCTAATAATCATTAATATCAATTCTCTTCATCAGAGTAACAAAGATGGTGATTACCACCTGGTCGAAGTAGCGCGTCTTGGTGGTTTTAAACCAGCAAATCCACTCTCAGGACCCCTTATCATCCCGAGGAAGTATCCCTTAACGTCCACTGCCTAGAAATAGAGAAACTAAACATTAGAACTTGTAAAGAAGGATGTGTGTGTGTTTGTATCTCAGCTGCAGCACTGTACAATACCCCAGACTGGGAGTTGGAGGAGTCTGCAGTGTTGTACTCAACATTACAGCAGGTGCTGTTCAGCTCACCAGCACTGAGGGGCTGTGAAAAGTAGAAGATGAGGATCATCAGTGTTTTTTATCATAGCAGTTTCACACTAACACTTTCAAACATTCTGTCACTTGGAAAATCCAGAGATCAGATTTAGTAAATAAATGACAGGTTTGGTTACCAGAACAACAGCTGAAGATGTGGAGTGAGTTTCTGTGGGTAGCTGCGGCAGGATTGGCTCAACAACCTTAAGACACACACACACACACACACACACACACACTTAGACAAAAGCAGCCTACACGTTTCAAATGTAGTTAAAATATTTTACTGACACATACCTGGAGGACTGAGGGAGTATCTGACGATTCTCCCAGCAAATCCACAGCTTCTGCAATAAATTAGTTTCATGTAAGTTTAATTACAACTAATATTTTCTGTTAAATGTAAAACATTAAAATGGCCAAATTTATAAGGTAGTAGAGAGAGAGACCTTGTAAATTTTTCTCTCCTTTCTTTCTAATGCTTAAAAGTTAATAAACTTGTGAGTTAGTTAGCTAGTTAATTTGTGAAGAAACAGACTAATTGTAGCATTAGTAGCTTGTGTAAATTCACTGTACATGTGACTGATTAAACTCTCTAAATCCTCAAGTCCAGGCGTCCTGATGAACTCCATCTCCCCATCAGGATCCACACGCTGCCGTCTACTCAGAGGGGCTTCTTGATTGCCATCCTCTTCGTCCCGCCTCCTCCTTATGCCCTGGCGTGGGACAGGAGTTATCATTGTGGCAGGAGCATAGTACATACCAGCCACAATGTTGTGGATGTCGATATTGAAATAAGGCTGGGGCAAAGGAACTGTTGAAGGCTGTGGACTCCCTGAAGGTGGTGGCCTCCTCAAAGTGGATGGGGTCCTGAAAGGGGATGGACTGCTCACATGGGATGGGGCCCTGAGAGGAGAGAGGCCTCTCACAGGTGGGGATGGGCTTCTATCAGGGGACAGGTTCCTCGTTGACACCTCATGTTCACCACCATCTCCAGCTTCATTTTGCTGAGCAGGTCGGCTGTTGTCGTCCTCATTAGCGCTGAGCTCTCTGTTATAGTTGAGCTCATCTTGTGGAAACACAAACGTCTCCCTCCGTCTCCCTGTGTCAAAGAAGATGAACAGGCAATGAAACACATCTAATAACATCTCATAAAAGGAAGCAGAAAACCTTATTTTAATAGCACTGTGTATGGTTTGTAAAGCAGGAAAGCCTCACTATCAAAACAAGAAGTATTTACACAAGTTATATTACTGTAATCTTCCTATAACACTGCATTAAAAACTCAGTATTTACATTTTAGCTGCATTTATAGGTGTTATACAGGGCTCTTCCAGTATCACGGCTTCACTGTTAGTCACACTGTGCACTTATTTCAATGCTTAAAAATATATTCCCCCAAAAAATGCAGATTAAAATACATTTCTATTACAGTCTATTACTTTAGCACTTTCTTACTCCAGTGGTTCACATCCCCTTTGAGTCCAATTGTGTCTCCTCTCAAAAATTCGCCCTTTATCGTAAATTACACTACTCCTAACTATTTTATTCACGACAGCTAGAAACAAAACCTTGCTGAACAGAATTGAAACAAACAGCTTGATATTTTTGCCTAAGCTGCACTCTACATTGCCACACTAGCTCCATTTATTTGTACCGATTGGTTTTGTTCAGCTAGCTGCCTTTCCTCACAGCCCCTTTCTCTCTCCGCTTTAACAACTCGACAAACACGGACAATGAAAAATCCTTAAAATAATAAGTTACTTCATGTTATTGTAAGTATTTTAACTTATTCTATTCACTCCATCAAAAAAAAACTATAAACACTGAAAAACAATTACTTAGCTACATGCTAACTAGCCGTCTAGCTAATCTTTGCTAATACTCCTCGGCTTGACTTAGTAAACTTTAGCAAACGTTAAGTAAACATTGGGACTTTTATGAAAAGCTGATGTTAACATATCTGAAAACATCAACACTGTTTTCTTCTTCCCTGCTCGTTTCACTGGAGTCTGCCATTTTGTCCGCTAGCTTTAGCATACTGATCGGGTACGTAAAGCGATTAGCCCAATAAAGATTAGCCGAACAGAATTTCTCAAAACCATCTAATCATATAAAACGATATTCCTGATTGCGGTTTTTTTTGTAATAACGCGGTGTTTAAAAGACTTTATACTTAAGTGAAAAAGAGGAAACTCAGTAACTCACCGTTCCAGGGGTCGTACAGTCCGCTCCATCCGGGCTCGGGATCCACATCCGGGTGCTTAGGCTCGGCTCCTCCCCCGAAGTTCATCATCGCTGCGCTGTAGAGTCGGTGTAGGAGTCAAATCCAGTAGTGGAGTACAGAGAAATCCGAAACAGGGGTGTAGCAAAAATACCAAAAGATAATCCAAATCTTGCGACCTTCAGAACCAGTATAAACCAACACTAACTAGTATAAAACAGCACTAACTAGTATAAACCAATATAAACCAGCACTAACTAGTATAAACCAGCACTAACTAGTATAAACCAGTATAAACCAGCACTAACTAGTATAAACCAGCACTAACTAGTAACAAGAGTCAATAATGAATAAATAATAATAATAATCATAATAATAAGATGAAATGTCCGGGAAGCCCAGGGAGTGAAGCATAGCTGAAGTTTAAGGCAGCATGTAGCTGTACAGTTAGAATTCAAGCTGTAGGACCAGTTTAAAGACGATACGACCTTAAAAAAAAAAAAAAACTCCTGTTTACGGCATCTACCGAAAACCTCCGAGAAAAACCGAACTGTACGGAAACCAGGAAGTGAAGTCCGTAAAAAATGCATTTACAAATTATATATTTTACATTTTATAATTTGCTCCTGCTGAACACACTCAGTGTCCTCAAGGTAGGATGATCTTTATCCTTTAATGCCACACTGTTTCTACAATAAATCATGTTAAAGTGACAGTGTTACAGTCTAATGTTATGTAGCACACAAGACACCTCATCTTGCCGTGAATTAGCCTAATGCTAGTTACCGTGCTAGCGAACCTGGCTACTGGTTTAAACTACACAATAAAATCATTAAGCTCGGTTTAAGAATTTATTTTATTTCCACAATGAAATATTTACCCCATTAGAAGTCCATTCTTAACAACCCCTTCTCCTGGTTTTAATAAAATAAATCGTGCTTAGCTTTGTGATTCAGCAGCTAGCGCGCTAACGGACTTTAGCCGATTTTAGCGATTTCAATGACAGTGTAATATTTGGACTAATCATATCTACCGAGAGAACTTGTATATTTGTTGTAATTATTTAACACTTTATTGGTTATATTAATGTGAATATGATATTTCTCCTAATAATAGTTCACCTGCTAGTGAACATGCTGCTGCTTTAAATTACACACTAAAATCCTGAACCGAGTTGATGAGCTCGGGTAACGAGAATTTAGTTTATTTCCATAATATAATATTTACCCATTTAAAAGGTGACTTTTCACACCCCTGAGTACTGGTTTTACACTAAATCATGACTAGACTAGTGATTTAGTCAGGTCTAAAGGACTTAGTTACAGATGTATGTTATCTACCTAGAGAACTTCGCTAATCATTTCATTTACACAGTTAGCATCATGCTAGTTATCGTGCTAGCGAACTCGGCTACTGGTTTAAATGACACAATAAAATCCTTAAGCTTGGTCAAGAATTTATTTTATTTCCACAATGAAATATTTACCCTGTTAGTAGGTCACTTTTAACAACCCTGACTACTGGTTTTATACTAAATCATACTTAGACTACTGATTAATCAGCTCTCGCGCTAAAGGGCATGGTTACAGATGTACACCGATCAGCCATAACATTATGACCACCGACAGGTGACGTGAATAAGACTGATGATCTCCTCATCATGGCACCTGTTAGTGTGTGGGATATATTAGACAGCAGGTGAACATTTTGTCCTCATAGTTGATGTGTTAAAAGCAGGAAAAATGGGAAAGTGAAAGGATTTGAGCGAGTTTGACAAATGGTGATGGCTGCACGACTGGATCAGAGCATCTCCAAAACTGCAGCTCTTGTGGGATGTTCCCGGTCTGCAGTGGTCAGTATCTATCAAACGTGGTCCAAAGCAGGAACGGTGGTGAACCAGTGACAGGGTCATGGGCGGCCAAGGCTCACTGATGGACGTGGAGAGTGAAGGCTGACCCATGTGGTCCGATCCACAAGATGAGCTACTGTTGCCCAAATTGCTGAAGAAGTTAATGCTGGTTCTGATAGAAAGGTGTCCGAATACACAGTAAATCACGGTTTGTTACTTATGGGACTGCATAGTCAGGGCTCCCATGTTGACCCCTGTGCACCACTGAAAGCACCAACAATGGGCACGTGAGCATCAGAACTGGACCACGAAGCAATGGAAGAAGGTGACCTGGTCTGATAAATCAAGTTTTCTTTAACATGGCGTGGATGGACGGGTGTGTGTGCACCTGGCACCAGGATGCACTATGGGAAGAGGGCAAGCTGGCGGAGGCAGTGTCATGCTTTGGGCAATGTTCTGCTGGGAAACCTTTTGGTCCTGCCATCCATATGGATGTTGCTTTGACATGAACCACCTACCTAAGCATTGTTGCAGGCCATCTACACCCTTTCATGGTAACGGTATTTCCTGATGTCTGTGGCCTCTTTCAGCAGGATGATGCACCGTGCCCCAAAGCAAAAATGGATCAGGAATGGTTTGATGAGCACAACAATGAGAATGAGGTGTTGACTTGGCTTCCAAATTCCCCAGATCTCAATCCAATCGAGCATCTGTGGGATGTGCTGGACAAACAAGTCCAATCCATGGAGGCCCCACCTCGCAACTTCCAGGACTTAAAGGATCTGCTGCTAACATCTTGGTGCCAGATACCACAGCACACCTTCAGGGATCTAGTGGAGTCCATGCCTCGACAGTCAGAGCTGTTTTGGCAGCAAAAAGGGGACCAACAGCATATTAGTCAGGTGGTCATAATGTTATGGCTGAGCAGTGTATGGTATCTACCTAGAGAACTTCACTAATGGTTTCATTTCCACAATATCATAGTGAGTATAAAGGTTTTAATAATTATACAGTATAATATTTTTTATAGATTTGGGTGGTGGACAGGGGCAGGAGGTTTTAGAGAGTTTAATCAGGTCACATGTACAGTGAATTTACACAATCTGACTGCTCCAATTTTTCTGTTTCTTCACAAGTTAACTAATTATCAAATTCACTGCTTTATTAACTTTTATGCATTAATAGGAAAGTTTGATATTGTGTAATTGAAGAGTCATAATTCTGAGTCACAGAAAAATAATCTATTGCAGAGCCTGTGGATGTGCTGGAGGAATCAGCAGATACTCCCTCTGTCCTCCAGGTATGTGTCAGTTAAATAGTAATATTTTAACTTCATTTAAAACCTACAGGCCACTTTTTTCTAAGTGTGTGTGTGTGTGTGTGTGTGTGTGTGTGTTTGTGTGTGTTTGTGTGTGTGTTAAGGTCATTGAGCCAATCCTGCAGCTGCTGCCCACCGAACCACACGAAGAACCTTCAGCTGTCATTCTGGTAAGAAAATCCTTCATTTATTTCCTAAAGCCAATCAATGGATTTTACAAGGTTGTTTTTACTGTAAAGAATGTTAGTATAAATCTGATATGATAAGAAGCACTTATGATCTTCATGCTCTACATTTCACAGCCGCTCGATGCTGATGAGCCGGACAGTGCCTGCCGTGATGTTCAGTGTGTGTCTGTAGTCTCCTCCCTCTCCCAGGTATTCTACACTGCTGTAACTGAGATACAAACACACAAACATCCTTCTTTACAAGATCTAATGTTAAGTTTTGTTTCTCTATTTCTGGCCAGTGGACATAAGCAGAGACATGATTGGAATGATGAGGGGTCCAGAGAGTCGGCTCTGCTGGTTTGAAAGCGCAGAGACACACTGCTTGACTCGCGAGGTAATCACAGTCTTTATTACTCTGATGAAGAGAATGGACATTTTTGAACTGACATGATTTTTAGAAGAGCACTTTTGTGAAATGTGCTTGTAGATCTTGAGTTTCATCTAATTGTCTTTTACAGGGATTCCCTTATTATACCAGTGATAAGGAGAGTTTCACTGGCATTCAGGTAAGGGATTATTCATTGTGGCATCACAAAATGTTATGAACTGCAGTGACTAATTGTGTTTGTGTGTTTTAAGTCTGTTGAGCCGAACATCCAGCTGCTGCCCACAGAACAACCTCAAGACCCTTCACCTGTTTTTCTGTTTTTTCTAAGTGACAGAATATTAGTATGAAACTGCTGTGATCAGAAGCACTCATGATCTTCCTGCTCTACTTTTCACAGCCGCTCGATGCTGGTGAGCTGATCAGCGCTTGGTGTAATATTCAGTTCCTCTCTGCACAGGCCTCCATCTCCCAGTTAAAGGTATTCTACAGTGCAGCAGCTGAGATACAAACACACAAACACCCGTCTTTACAAGTTCTAATGTTTAGTTTTGTTTCTCTATTTTCAGTCAGTGGAAATGAAAACATACTTCCTGGGGATGATAAGGGGCCCACAGAGCCGTCTTTGTTGGTTTAAATCCACCAAGACGAGCAGCTTGAATCACATGGTAATCACAGACTTAATTACTCTGAGGAAGAGAATTGACCTTGATGATTATTAGACGCTCACGTTTGTGAAATAGATCTTGAGTTTCAGCTTTTTGCCATTTGCAGGGATTCCCTTATGAGTCCTCCATAGAGGACTGTTTCACTGGCATACAGGTAAGGGATTATTCGTTGTGGCATCACAAAACTTTTGTTAATTGCAGTGACTAATTGTGTTCACTTTAATTTGTTCTCTTAAGGCTGAATCTGGGAGGGTTACAGAGTTCATCTCCTGTAACCGAATGGAGACATCATTCGTCGTGCCACATTATTTTGTGGTAAATTTATTGCACTGTCATGAAGTGTATCTTGTAGTTAGTAACTTTTAGAATTTTGTCAGTTGTGCTTTTATTTGTCTTCAGTGTGGATATTTTTTTTATTCAACAGCAAACCATTACAACGGTAACCTGCACTTTGCTGTATGTGGCTGAAGATGGACAGATGTTCACCTCCACTTGGGACTATGATCACAACGACTGTGAGGTAATTCAGACTTTCAGACCTGATGTGTATCTACATATGCTGCTATTCCCCTGATTCGGATACTGTAAAATTTACTGTGTGAGTTTTAATGATTTAATGATTTGGCTTGCAGGAGAGTGAGGAGCGCCTTAACCCAGAGGAGTTGGAGGTGCCCTTTATTTGGTACGATCCTCTTCACTCTTTAATGATGTAACAGTGTATTGTATGTTTAATATACACTAAACATTTACATCTCTTGTTCCTTAGCTGCCATCTTTCAGACAGAGGGGTGACTGAAATCGGCCTGAAGGCGCCCGCGCTTCGTGAGGCGTTTGCTGTGAGTAAAACCTTTATTCAGCTGCTGTTACTGCGCAGGTAAAGTCCACTCTGCTTTAACTTTTATATTGTGTGCTGTCTTATATTCAGACTCTGCTTGCCAGCATCCACAACCAGAACTTCTTGTTCATGGCTGGAAAGAAGATGGTCATGCGACTGGCAGCAGCTAACAACCAGGTGACTTCAGAATGATGAAAGACTGTATCATTGTTGTGATGGAAATAATTTCAGTTTCTCAGCCATAGCCAAAGTGAGTTACAGAGATTTTTTCGTTTGCTTTAACAGGATGCAGTTGGTGTGCAGTTGGCCTACGAGACCCTGATTCGATTCCTGAGGACGCCTTCCAATCAGGAATCGATTAAAGCAGAGCTCAGCTCCTGTGTAAGCTAATAAACGCCTGTGTGAAATGACAGATGTTTAAAGATAACAGATTTTGCTAATATAGAAAACAGGACTCCAATATGTAAAGCTAATTTATTTTTGTATCTTTTCTACTCTGTGCAGGACCACCACTACAACTTCCTGGATGTTTTTTTGAGCTGATTTTCTTCAGCTACTTTATAAATGGCTCAAAACCTCAGCCAGTAAGTGTCTTATCAGGAGATTTCTAAGCAATGTTTGAGTTTCAGAACATGGTCTATTTGATCTGGTTTTCTTTTTCCATATTTTTTAAACCTGATAAGACATGGCATTAATGAAGCTTGTCTTTCTTTCCAAAAGTTTAAGGGAGGTTTCTTGGAGCGCCTGCTTGCGCTCTTCAGCATGTGGGACGTGGACGTGTGGGAGCCTGCAGCAGAGCTGTACTTCACAGTGCTTATTGTAAGTGTTGAATATCTTCTGATGCCACGATCCACAAATTCTCAGGATTGTATCTTAAACTCAGTGACACTATGTTGGATGTGTGTGGAATTTGTCAATAGGATTACCTTACAGAGCTTGCTGAAGTACTCTTCACTCAGCCTCTGGAGCTCTACAGTGACCCAGCAGCCTTAGCCACCACAGTTCAGCGACTCCTCAAGCTGCACGTCCAGCTGATGATGGACATTTTGGAGGAGCTCTGAGCAATGTCTTTCCCCTTACCCACTTCATCTTTTCTTCCTCTGTTTCATTTCATCTTCTTTTCTCTCACTTCTTTTTCCTACATTGCTCAGGCTCCACACGTAAGTATGAAATCATTTTATTTCTATTTTTGATCAACTTAATATTTAAAAAATCTCTTTTCTTTCCTACAGGTTTGTACAGTGAACCCCAGGACCTGAAGAAGGGCTTAACCTTAGCATTTAAGATCCCTCGTCCCTTAATAATCATCCCTTATTAATCTATCCCTCTGTTCCTATCCCACTCCTCCTATTCCCATCAATAGCCTATAGATTGTAAATACATATATAGAATTGTTTAGAAATAAACTTATTTGTATACTTCTTATAGACTTTGCTTAAATAAATGTTTATATTTGTTCCTATTGCGGTCTCATTCTGATTATTTTTAGCCATCAGTATATGTATAAAAGTTTCCTTTAAACGCAACACAAACTGAATTTTTCACTCATATACAGATCATTTTTACAGAATTTCACAACCTTTAAATGGTTTACTAAAATGTGAAAAATAACAAATATATTATATTTTTGTTATTATATTATATTCAGTGTTGGGGAAAGTTACTTTTAAAAGTAATGCGTTACAATATTGTGTTACTCCCTAAAAAAGTACCAAATTGCATTACTTAGTTATTTTTTATAAAAAGTAATGCGTTACGTTACTTTTGCGATACTTTTTCTTAAATTTGACCAGTAGACTCGTTCTCTTTTCATTTTATACACATAGAAACCTATATGTGTTACATTACAAAGTAAACTCACAGTCCAAGTTAATAAAGACATTAAAGAGTGCAATATAGTCTTCCTAAAGTCATTCTAAAATTAGATCAATCTGCAAATGTTTTCTTCAGGTCTGCCTCCATTTCTATATATGCCTTGTCCAAAAAGCTTGTAAAGGTTTTGCGATCGGAGAGCACGGCCCCTGTCCATTTCCCTGATTTTGCTGATGATATTACAAAATGTCGGCGCCTTCACAGTGAAGAGTGGCTGCATCTCCTCAACAATAAATGCAGCAACCAATTTATTGAGTTCAGTCAAACTAATTGTTTTACCTGGTGGTGAACTGAAATCTAGCTTTTGTTGTTCAGCAGTAGGCGGGGTATATTAATACTGACATACATGGTTTGTTTATGTAAACTAATGTTAAATAATATCATTTAAGGGGACCATAATGTAAAGCATTATTGATTGAGACATTTCCCATATGAGTAACATAGTTATTCTACCATAATTTAAATCATATCTAAGGCTGGGTTTGATTAGAGTGGGATTATTAGATAGATGAATTCAGACCCTCGGTGTGAAACATCACCCCCTGGACACAGGTGGACACAGCGTCCCTCATTTATTCCAAGTGTAGGGTGGCTTGAGTTCAGACACCATTAGTCAGGTGTGACAGCATTAATCATACTGCAGAATTCCTCTTCACTAAACAGCTTACGAGACAGATACCCCCTGCTGAAGAAATCTGTTTGCTTCACTTTTGTTCAGTCACACAGGACAGCTGTTCTAACTGTTAGATAAGCTTTATTAACTCCACTGATCAAAATGTTTGCTTCCAGTTCCCTTTTAGTCCTACTGCCAACACCATTTTTCCATTTTCAGACAGATCACATTTATCTATGACAAGAAGCAAGATATGCCACAAATGATCTAAAAGCACACCATCAGACTGAGCTTTGTCCAGCAACTTCCATGTACATTAGTGTCTTAAAAATCAATTTCAGCCACAGCAGTATGTCAGAGCTTGAGATGCATTTCCTCAAAACACCTGGAATCAGTTATAAATGTTGCCTGCACAGACAAAACAAGGACATTTTAAGACACATTGAGGCCATTTCTGTCATAAATGAACACACTTAAATTAATACACTAGCCTTCAAAATAAGGAATGTACAAAACAGAAAAGAAATATATAAAAGTTGGACACTTTATAGCCTTGCTAAGGCCATAATAAAATATATAGTGGGGTCCAAATGTCTGAGACCACTAGTAAAAATGCTTCTTTTTGGCATTTTTTTCTAATTTAATACATCAATTTGTTTTACAGATTATATTATTTGACAACAACTTGAAGTAAAATCTTTATGCAAGATGCCTTTCTGAGCTTCTAGCATTTAGCATGTTGCCTTTTTTGCTTTAAATGAGTGTGTGCATTTGAGCTGCATGGACACCACAAGTTTATGTAAAACCTTACAAGCCATTTTAGATCAAATGCATCAGTGTGTCACTTGAACACATGCTTCAGTAAAAAAGATCAGACATGAGGAAAATCTGACCTTTAAATAGACACCTAGAAAGAGTACAGAATCTTAAATGAACTATTGTTTACTTTCTATATTTTAAATAGGAAAAAATGCAGTTGAAGAAAAATCCCAGATTATTAATGTGGTCACAGAATTTTGGACTTTTTTTTCAGTGGACATAATCAATACATTTATCACATTACAATTATTTATGTGAGTAATAAACCATATAAACATACTGTGATAACACTTTACATTAAGGCTCTGTTAACTTACTTTATTTACTGCATTAGTTAACATTAAAGAAATGCTTATATGAAAGCTGATACCTTCTTTATAACAGATCACCTTAGACCCTGAATCTCTTCTTGGAGCTGGATTTGATTTGTATTGTGAAATGTGAACTGACAGAAACTTCTTAACAATTACTGGTATACTTATGAAGAACAATTTACTTTAAAATAAATAACAGAACTGTAGGATGGGAATAATGAGGATTTAAGTGTTTTAAACCTAAGTGCCAGAATCTCTTCACAGAGCTTTAACTATGCGGTATTTCAAGATAATCACAGCCACATACAGTGTGATGAGATGAAATAATAATTCTCTTGGACTCAAGGTCTAAGACACATGTATGACATTCACAGTGCTGACGAGACTAAGCATGCAGGGAGGGGCTATGGGTAACAGTGGGGGTAAGTACACACATGGGTAGAGTGTAAGTATAAGAGTATAGGGTATAAATACTGAAATCACAAAAAAGTACATTCAAAATGAAAATTATACATTATAGAAAACACAGGGTCCAAAGCTTTAAAGTGCAGTAATGCTTCTAAAAGTAACCTGAGATGAATGAAATTTAAAGTGACACAGTGTGTAGTAAGGTGTTAAGTCAGTAGCCTGTGTTATTCCTGCTGCCACCTCTGTATGATGGCCTTCTGCCTCTTTAAACAGCTGAGCACACAGACCGTCAGCCAAATATGGCAATTCTGTAAACTTTTACATTCATCCTGAAGGAAATTTCAGAGTGCTTTAAGTGAAGGAAAGTGCAGGGACAGGCCTTGTTTTCTTTCCACATCCTCCAGCTGAAATTAATCACCAGACCAGAACTTATAAACACTGATTCAGATGTCTGAAACTGAAGTGTTTAAAACAGAAAAGGAAAGAAAAGCTATTTATTATATCAAGAAGTACAAGTATAAAAACAAATTTCATTCAAGTCATTTAATTCATTTATTATTTTTATTTCATTAAGTGGTAACAGGCTGGTCTTCTTGTGAAAGTATATAAAGAGACTTAATGCATTACTTCTATACTCTGTGGTACCTGATAGTAAGTCTCCTGTATTAGGTCAATTCTCAATCTCACCACAGGATGGCAGTATCGGATACAGCTTATATAAAACAAGGCGAAACCTAGAACTACCTCATCATCATTAGATTACATATCCAACAGTGAGATTGATTTGTTGTGAGAAAGCCTAGTGCGTAAATTGATTGAAATAATAAGTTGCTGAATTTTCTCAGGAACAGTCATCTAGTTCAATTCAGTGAATGTCAGATGATGTTTGTGTGTTGCCAGGTGTGTGGTTTTTAGACCAAACAATTATTTCAGGTCTTGTGTGTGGCACATGTTTCATAATACTTCGTGCCAAGTAAGAATGTCACTTTTGAGAAGTTTTTCTCTGCTGACCAGACACAAGGAGTGAGTTTTGACCAGTACCTTGCGGAACTGCACACACTCAGTAAAACTTGTGAATTTGGAGATTTTAGAGACTCAATGGTGAGGGACAAAATAGTCTGTGGGATTCCTGATAATGGTCTCAGGGAAAGACTGTTATGTGAAGCAGCTCTGACACTGGAGAAAGCAGTCAATATGTGTAGACCTAAAGTTAACTACAGCTAGTAGTTAGTGTCAGTGACCTTTCATCTGAGGGTTTCATCAGTTTTCAAGATTCTAACACAGAAGCAGTCACCCACACGTTACACAGCATACAGATCAGAAGAGTGAATGTCAGAATGAATTTACTGAATGTCATGACTTTCTGCTGGAAAGCTTTAAAAAGGTCTGTTTGCAGGTCCAAAACCGGAGACAGTGGCTGATTTCTGGAGAATGGTTTGGGAGCACAAATCTGCCACCATAGTCATGCTGACTAACATAAGAGAGAGAAAAGAGGTAAAACACATGAATATAGCCCCAGTCCTTGAAATATTTAACAAATTTCAATAAGCCTTTCAGGAGGTCTAACAGGTCATCTTGGTCTGCAAGACATCGCAGGAGAGACATTATTGTTGCAGATTTTGCCTCCACATCTTCAACATTTACTCTTTGGGATTTTCATTCTTTGCAGCTTTTGCTTTGCAAAATGTGTTTTGCTCCTCTTTTTTAATGGCCTGCACTGCAGCATCTTCTCTATGTAGTTCTTGGCTTCTGCACAAGTTATTTCAGCAGGTCTACACATATTGACTGATTTCTCCAGTGTCAGAGCTGGTTCACATAACAGTCTTTCCCTGAGACCATTATCAGGAATCCCACAGACTATTTTGTCCCTCACCATTGAGTCTCTAAAATCTCCAAATTTCAATATTTCATTGTGGAAATAAATACTGTGACCTCTACTACTCTACTACTCTGATCTCATGGAAAACCAGAAAACAGCCAACAGTAGCATTATCTACTTGTGAAGCAGAATACATGTCCTTATCATCAGCCATTCAGGAATGTATCTACTTAGAGTAGCTACTCAAAGGTATGGATACATACCAATACGCACAAACAAAAGTGTATGAAGACAACCAAGGTACAATAGCAATAGCCAGAAACCCAGTTTACAGGCAAAGGTGCAAGCACATTGACATCAAGTAGCACTTTATAAAGGAAACTGTGAATGATGGCAAGGTAATCTTGGAATACCTACAGAGCAAATGGTTGCTGACATTATGACAAAGCCAGCCACTAAGCTAAAGTTAAAGAGGTTTGCTCGAGACATGTTTGGTACTTAAAAGAGAAAAAGGTTTATGTTTACATCGTTTATGTGAAAGAGAAGACTTATTTGTTATTTTGTTTTCAGGTAACTTAATAAGCTAAGAGCAAGTGTGGGTGTTAAGTATTGCACTCTTACTCGTTAGATTACGGCATCAGCCGAACTACTCTTGTTTTATTGAATGTATTACGGTTCATTTGGGTGTGATGTCATTACGTTATACACTCTATGTAAAACGTTTATAGTGTTAATGTCGGATGTACAGAGCCGATGCTTGTTCAAGTTTATGAATAAATGTTCCAAAGAAGTTGATAATGAGACGTGTAACGTTTTGTTTGTTTTCATACGTGTGTTCAAGCCCATTCAAATCCATTTTAAAACAAATGAGACAAGTCTTTAAAGAGCAAATGGTGGCATATAAAATAAGAGCTGTGTCTGTGCTTATGGTATCTGTCTGCATCTCAGTCTGTCCATAAGCTGAGGTGTTACAAACAGCAGAACTGATTACTGGAAGAGTTTAAGAATGAACAGATATTTAGAGACTTTTCCAAGACAAAATATGAATCAATCCAACTTGAATAAATGCTATTATTTATTGAATAACATTTAATAAAACCAAGGCATTGAGTCTCAATAACTCTCCAGTAAACAGAAACAAATGACCACAACCAAAAATGATGTAATGCAAAATCCAGACATTATTCATGGCACTGAATATACATTTCACAAAAAGCTCTCTTTTCAATATTAATATCATTTATCTTAAATAAAATATCAATTATAATGCAATAAATCGATACAAACATGAAAGAAAGTTTGCAAATAGGAATAAAAAATCCATATAAAATTTTGCACCAATTATAAAAGAGTAAGCCTGAATTAAACAATGGTACATAAACAATCTGAGTCCAAGGAGTGAAAAAAGCAGTATTAGAGATTTTGAGACCAAAACAAATAAAAAGAACAAATAATCACTGAATACAAAACACAACTAGATGAAATATTGAGAAATATACAACGACGACTTTTTCTGGATTCACTGCTATGGCCATGAAACTACAGTGTGAACCTTTTGAGTCAGCAAGTATTCTGTATATTTCTAAGTAATCAGATTTGGGTAAAACAATGGAAAAAGACCAAAAATGACTTTGCTATGGCTTCACAGCTGCAGCTTGAACAGTTCAACAAACAAGTCCAACAAACTCAGCTCCAATAACAAAACTATGAAAGTGCATAGATAACTGTTAACTTTTTTATAAACAGCAGCCAAGATTAAACATCCAGCTTCAGAAGCTTATTCTTCAATGACTGCACTCTTGCAGTACACTGAGAGCCAAGGTGCAGAAATAATGTCTGGGTCACCTCGAAGGTATACTTCTTCAGGTACTCAATGTTAAGTGCATAAATGATACCAAAAAGTAAAGCAAATGCATTTGGCAGGTCATCAACATCATCAAGCACAATTTTCTCTTCCAGCACCACAGCTATACTTCTTGTGTTTGGGTTGGTTATTGCCACATCTTCAACAAAACTGAGGATATCTACTTCGAGTCCCTTAGTGCAGGTTTCCTTCTGGACTGTGTCCTACAGAGACAACAAACTATGGGTCAAAATCAATACAGGACAAAGATAAGAAAAAGAAGAAGTGTCTTGCTCAAGGGTACAATCAAGGAAGTTATGTTTTGTGCTGGGACTTGAACACACTACCTTCTTATCAGAGACTCAAAGCCATCACTACAGCTAGCTTGCACTGCTTCACTGGAATCTTTAAGTGCCATTAATTCAGTGGGAGAAATAGCTGAATCAATGCAAACTAGTTATGGTGTTGCTCTGGCATGGTTGTAATGGCTCAGTGACAGAAGGCTTGATCAGAAGGTTGTGTTCAAATTCCAGCACACTTCCAAGCAGCATTGGTTGAGTAAGACCCTTATCTTTCAGCTTAGTTGTATCCTACATCAGTCAAATGAGCAAGTGTGCTGGGTTATGTGTCATTTTATGCAACATGAAGATATTACAGCACTTTACTGATCACCCAAATTGTCAGTCAAAACTAAACATTAGAACTTGTAAAGACGGGTGTTTGTGTGTTTGTATCTCAGCTGCTGCACTGTAGAATACCTTGAACTGGGAGATGGAGGCCTGTGCAGAGAGGAACTGAATATTACACCAAGCGCTGATCAGCTCACCAGCATCGAGCGGCTGTGAAAAGTAGAGCAGGAAGATCATGAGTGCTTCTGATCACAGCAGTTTCATACTAATATTCTGTCACTTACCATAAAAACAACCTTGTAAAATCCAGTGATCAGCTTTAGGAAATAAATGAAAGCTTTGGTTACCAGAAAAACAGGTGAAGGGTCTTGAGGTTGTTCTGTGGGCAGCAGCTGGATGTTCGGCTCAACAGACTTAAAACACACAAACACAATTAGTCACTGCAGTTCATAACATTTTGTGATGCCACAATGAATAATCCCTTACCTGAATGCCAGTGAAACTCTCCTTATCACTGGTATAATAAGGGAATCCCTGTAAAAGACAATTAGATGAAACTCAAGATCTACAAGCACATTTCACAAAAGTGCTCTTCTAAAAATCATGTCAGTTCAAAAATGTCCATTCTCTTCATCAGAGTAATAAAGACTGTGATTACCTCGCGAGTCAAGCAGTGTGTCTCTGCGCTTTCAAACCAGCAGAGCCGACTCTCTGGACCCCTCATCATTCCAATCATGTCTCTGCTTATGTCCACTGGCCAGAAATAGAGAAACAAAACTTAACATTAGATCTTGTAAAGAAGGATGTTTGTGTGTTTGTATCTCAGTTACAGCAGTGTAGAATACCTGGGAGAGGGAGGAGACTACAGACACACACTGAACATCACGGCAGGCACTGTCCGGCTCATCAGCATCGAGCGGCTGTGAAATGTAGAGCATGAAGATCATAAGTGCTTCTTATCATATCAGATTTATACTAACATTCTTTACAGTAAAAACAACCTTGTAAAATCCATTGATTGGCTTTAGGAAATAAATGAAGGATTTTCTTACCAGAATGACAGCTGAAGGTTCTTCGTGTGGTTCGGTGGGCAGCAGCTGCAGGATTGGCTCAATGACCTTAACACACACACACACACAAACACACACACACACACACACACACACACACACACAAACACACACAAACACACACACACACACACAAACACACACACACACACTTAGAAAAAAGTGGCCTGTAGGTTTTAAATGAAGTTAAAATATTACTATTTAACTGACACATACCTGGAGGACAGAGGGAGTATCTGCTGATTCCTCCAGCACATCCACAGGCTCTGCAATAGATTCTTTTTCTGTGACTCAGAATTATGACTCTTCAATTACACAATATCAAACTTTCCTATTAATGCATAAAAGTTAATAAAGCAGTGAGTTTGATAATTAGTTAACTTGTGAAGAAACAGAAAAATTGTAGCAGTCAGATTGTGTAAATTCACTGTACATGTGACCTGATTAAACTCTCTAAAACCTCCTGCCCCTGTCCACCACCCAAATCTATAAAAAATATTATACTGTATAATTATTAAAACCTTTATACTCACTATGATATTGTGGAAATGAAACGATTAGTGAAGTTCTCTAGGTAGATACCATACACTGCTCAGCCATAACATTATGACCACCTGCCTAATATGCTGTTGGTCCCCTTTTTGCTGCCAAAACAGCCCTGACTGTCGAGGCATGGACTCCACTAGATCCCTGAAGGTGTGCTGTGGTATCTGGCACCAAGATGTTAGCAGCAGATCCTTTAAGTCCTGTAAGTTGCGAGGTGGGGCCTCCATGGATTGGACTTGTTTGTCCAGCACATCCCACAGATGCTCGATTTGACTGAGATCTGGGGAATTTGGAAGCCAAGTCAACACCTCATTCTCATTGTTGTGGTCATCAAACCATTCCTGATCCATTTTTGCTTTGGGGCACGGTGCATCATCCTGCTGAAAGAGGCCACAGACATCAGGAAATACCGTTACCATGAAAGGGTGTAGATGGCCTGCAACAATGCTTAGGTAGGTGGTTCATGTCAAAGCATCATCCATATGGATGGCAGGACCCAAAAGGTTTCCCAGCAGAACATTGCCCAAAGCATGACACTGCCTCCGCCAGCTTGCCCTCTTCCCATAGTGCATCCTGGTGCCATGTGCACACACACCCGTCCATCCACGCCATGTTAAAGAAAACTTGATTTATCAGACCAGGTCACCTTCTTCCATTGCTTCGTGGTCCAGTTCTGATGCTCACGTGCCCATTGTTGGTGCTTTCAGTGGTGCACAGGGGTCAACATGGGCGCCCTGACTATGCAGTCCCATAAGTAACAAACCGTGATTTACTGTGTATTCGGACACCTTTCTATCAGACCCAGCATTAACTTCTTCAGCAATTTGGGCAACAGTAGCTCGTCTTGTGGATCGGACCACATGGGCCAGCCTTCACTCTTCACGTCCATCAGTGAGCCTTGGCCGCCCATGACCCTGTCACCGGTTCACCACCGTTCCTGCTTTGGACCACGTTTGATAGATACTGACCACTGCAGACCGGGAACATCCCACAAGAGCTGCAGTTTCGGAGATGCTCTGATCCAGTCGTGCAGCCATCACCATTTGTCAAACTCGCTCAAATCCTTACACTTTCCCATTTTTCCTGCTTTTAACACATCAACTATGAGGACAAAATGTTCACCTGCTGTCTAATATATCCCACACACTAACAGGTGCCATGATGAGGAGATCATCAGTCTTATTCACTTCACCTGTCGGTGGTCATAATGTTATGGCTGATCGGTGTACATCTGTAACCATGCCCTTTAGCGCGAGAGCTGATTAATCAGTAGTCTAAGTATGATTTAGTATAAAACCAGTAGTCAGGGTTGTTAAAAGTGACTTTTTAATGGGGATGAGTATTATATTGTGGAAATAAATGAAATTCTCGTTGGTCAAGCTCATCAACTCGTTCAGGATTTTATTGTGTAATGTAAAACAACAGCATGTTCACTAGCAGCTTAACTAACATTAGGCTAAACATTATATTTATATTATATTTACCGATAAAATGTGTACAAATTACAACAAATAGACATGTAGATATAATTAGTCCAACTATTACAATGTAATTTAAATCGGTAAAAATCGGCTAAAGTCCGCTAGCGCGCTAGCTAGCGGATCACAAGGCTAATCATGATTTAGTGTAAAACCAGTAGTCAGGGTTGTTAAAAGTGACCTACTAACAGGGTCAATATTTCATTGTGGAAATAAAATAAATTCTTGACCAAGCTTAAGGATTTTATTGTGTCATTTAAACCAGTAGCCGAGTTCGCTAGCACGATAACTACCATGATGCTAACTGTGTAAATGAAATGATTAGCGAAGTTCTCTAGGTAGATAACATACATCTGTAACTAAGTCCTTTAGACCTGACTAAATCACTAGTCTAGTCATGATTTAGTGTAAAACCAGTACTCAGGGGTGTGAAAAGTCACCTTTTAAATGGGTAAATATTATATTGTGGAAATAAACTAAATTCTCGTTACCCGAGCTCATCAACTCGGTTCAGGATTTTAGTGTGTAATTTAAAGCAGCAGCATGTTCACTAGCAGGTGAACTATTATTAGGAGAAATATCATATTCACATTAATATAACCAATAAAGTGTTAAATAATTACAACAAATATACAAGTTCTCTCGGTAGATATGATTAGTCCAAATATTACACTGTCATTGAAATCGCTAAAAATCGGCTAAAGTCCGTTAGCGCGCTAGCTGCTGAATCACAAAGCTAAGCACGATTTATTTTATTAAAACCAGGAGAAGGGGTTGTTAAGAATGGACTTCTAATGGGGTAAATATTTCATTGTGGAAATAAAATAATTTCTTAAACCGAGCTTAATGATTTTATTGTGTAGTTTAAACCAGTAGCCAGGTTCGCTAGCACGGTAACTAGCATTAGGCTAATTCACGGCAACATGAGGTGTCTTGTGTGCTACATAACATTAGACTGTAACACTGTCACTTTAACATGATTTATTGTAGAAACAGTGTGGCATTAAAGGATAAAGATCATCCTACCTTGAGGACACTGAGTGTGTTCAGCAGGAGCAAATTATAAAATGTAAAATATATAATTTGTAAATGCATTTTTTTACGGACTTCACTTCCTGGTTTCCGTACAGTTCGGTTTTTCTCGGAGGCTTTCGGTAGATGCCGTAAACAGGAGTTTTTTTTTTTTTTTTTTAAGGTCGTATCGTCTTTAAACTGGTCCTACAGCTTGAATTCTAACTGTACAGCTACATGCTGCCTTAAACTTCAGCTATGCTTCACTCCCTGGGCTTCCCGGACATTTCAGCTCATTATTATGATTATTATTATTATTTATTCATTATTGACTCTTGTTACTAGTTAGTGCTGGTTTATACTAGTTAGTGCTGGTTTATACTGGTTTATACTAGTTAGTGCTGGTTTATATTGGTTTATACTAGTTTATACTAGTTAGTGCTGGTTTATATTGGTTTATACTAGTTTATACTAGTTAGTGCTGGTTTATATTGGTTTATACTAGTTAGTGCTGTTTTATACTAGTTAGTGTTGGTTTATACTAGTTAGTGCTGTTTTATTCTAGTTAGTGCTGTTTTATACTAGTTAGTGTTAGTTTATAGTAGTTAGTGCTGTTTTATACTAGTTAGTGTTGGTTTATACTTGTTCTGAAGGTCGCAAGATTTGGATTATCTTTTGGCATTTTTGCTACACCCCTGTTTCGGATTTCTCTGTACTCCACTACTGGATTTGACTCCTACACCGACTCTACAGCGCAGCGATGATGAACTTCGGGGGAGGAGCCGAGCCTCAGCACCCGGATGTGGATCCCGAGCCCGGATGGAGCGGACTGTACGACCCCTGGAACGGTGAGTTACTGAGTTTCCTCTTTTTCACTTAAGTATAAAGTCTTTTAAACACCGCGTTATTACAAAAAACCGCAATCAGGAATATCGTTTTATATGATTAGATGGTTTTGAGAAATTCTGTTCGGCTAATCTTTATTCGGCTAATCGCTTTACGTACACGATCAGTATGCTAAAGCTAGCGGACAAAATGGCAGACTCCAGTGAAACGAGCAGGGAAGAAGAAAACAGTGTTCATGTTTTCAGATATGTTAACATCAGCTTTTCATAAAAGTCCCAATGTTTACTTAACGTTTGCTAAAGTTTACTAAATCAAGCCGAGGAGTATTAGCAAAGATTAGCTAGACGGCTAGTTAGCATGTAGCTAAGTAATTGTTTTTCAGTGTTTATAGTTTTTTTTTTGATGGAGTGAATAGAATAAGTTAAAATACTTACAATAACATGAAGTAACTTATTATTTTAAGGATTTTTCATTGTCCGTGTTTGTCGAGTTGTTAAAGCGGAGAGAGAAAGGGGCTGTGAGGAAAGGCAGCTAGCTGAACAAAACCAATCGGTACAAATAAATGGAGCTAGTGTGGCAATGTAGAGTGCAGCTTAGGCAAAAATATCAAGCTGTTTGTTTCAATTCTGTTCAGCAAGGTTTTGTTTCTAGCTGTCGTGAATAAAATAGTTAGGAGTAGTGTAATTTACGATAAAGGGCGAATTTTTGAGAGGAGACACAATTGGACTCAAAGGGGATGTGAACCACTGGAGTAAGAAAGTGCTAAAGTAATAGACTGTAATAGAAATGTATTTTAATCTGCATTTTTTGGGGGAAGATATTTTTAAGCATTGAAATAAGTGCACAGTGTGACTAACAGTGAAGCCGTGATACTGGAAGAGCCCTGTATAACACCTATAAATGCAGCTAAAATGTAAATACTGAGTTTTTAATGCAGTGTTATAGGAAGATTACAGTAATATAACTTGTGTAAATACTTCTTGTTTTGATAGTGAGGCTTTCCTGCTGTATAAAACATACACAGTGCTATTAAAATAAAACCCCATCCCCTTTGAGGAGGCCACCACCTTCAGGGAGTCCACAGCCTTCAACAGTTCCTTTGCCCCAGCCTTATTTCAATATCGACATCCACAACATTGTGGCTGGTATGTACTATGCTCCTGCCACAATGATAACTCCTGTCCCACGCCAGGGCATAAGGAGGAGGTGGGACGAAGAGGATGGCAATCAAGAAGCCCCTCTGAGTAGACGGCAGCGTGTGGATCCTGATGGGGAGATGGAGTTCATCAGGATGCCTGGACT
Organism: Hemibagrus wyckioides; assembly: GCF_019097595.1. NCBI lineage: Eukaryota > Metazoa > Chordata > Actinopteri > Siluriformes > Bagridae > Hemibagrus > Hemibagrus wyckioides. The sequence continues at coordinate 60,756 of NW_026690771.1, read as the reverse complement.
TGAGGATTTAGAGAGTTTAATCAGTCACATGTACAGTGAATTTACACAAGCTACTAATGCTACAATTAGTCTGTTTCTTCACAAATTAACTAGCTAACTAACTCTCAGGTTTATTAACTTTTAAGCATTAGAAAGAAAGGAGAGAAAAATTTACAAGGTCTCTCTCTCTCTCTCTCTCTCTCTCTCTACTACCTTATAAATTTGGCCATTTTAATGTTTTACATTTAACAGAAAATATTAGTTGTAATTAAAATTACATGAAACTAATTTATTGCAGAAGCTGTGGATTTGCTGGGAGAATCGTCAGATACTCCCTCAGTCCTCCAGGTATGTGTCAGTAAAATATTTTAACTACATTTGAAACGTGTAGGCTGCTTTTGTCTAAGTGTGTGTGTGTGTGTGTGTGTCTTAAGGTTGTTGAGCCAATCCTGCCGCAGCTACCCACAGAAACTCACTCCACATCTTCAGCTGTTGTTCTGGTAACCAAACCTGTCATTTATTTACTAAATCTGATCTCTGGATTTTCCAAGTGACAGAATGTTTGAAAGTGTTAGTGTGAAACTGCTATGATAAAAAACACTGATGATCCTCATCTTCTACTTTTCACAGCCCCTCAGTGCTGGTGAGCTGAACAGCACCTGCTGTAATGTTGAGTACAACACTGCAGACTCCTCCAACTCCCAGTCTGGGGTATTGTACAGTGCTGCAGCTGAGATACAAACACACACACATCCTTCTTTACAAGTTCTAATGTTTAGTTTCTCTATTTCTAGGCCGTGGACGTTAAGGGATACTTCCTCGGGATGATAAGGGGTCCTGAGAGTGGATTTGCTGGTTTAAAACCACCAAGACGCGCTACTTTGACCAGCTGGTAATCACCATATTTGTTACTCTGATGAAGAGAATTGATATTAATGATTATTAGATGAACACTTTTGAGGAGTAGATCTTGAGTTTCAGCTAATTGTCATTTGCAGGGATTCCCTTATCAGACCACCATCGAGGACCATTTCACTGCCATACAGGTGAGGGATTATCTGTTGTGGCGTCACAAAACTTTTGTTAGTTGCAGTGACTAATTGTGTTCACTTCAAATTGTTCTCTTAAGGCTGAATATGGGAAGGTTACAGAGCTCCTTTCCTGTAACCGGGTGGAAACCATCATGGAGCCACTTGAGGATTATGTGGTAAATTTATTGCAATGTCATGAAGTCTTTATTGTAGATAGTAACTCTTGGAATTTTGTACACATATGGGTCTGCAGTGTTTTTATATATTTTTTTAATTTAACAGCAAACCTTTAAAAAGGTGTCCTGCACGTTCCTGCATGTGGCTAAAGATGGTCAGGTGAACACCTCCACCTGGGAGCAGGAGCAGGTTGACTCTCCCCACAGTGATTCAGAGGAACAGTACGACTCTGAGGTAATTCTGTGTTTCAGACCTGATGTGTATCTACAGATGCTGCTATTCCCCTGAATGGGAGGCTGTAACATTTACTGTGTGAGTTTTAATGATTTATTGCTAATGTGTCTTGCAGGAGAGTGAGGAGAGCCTTAGCCAAGAGGAGATGGAGGTGCCCTTTACTTGGTACGCTTCTCTTCACAGTTTAATGGTATAAAGGAGTAATGTATGTTTAATACACTAAGCATGTAAATCTTTTGTTTCTTAGGGACCATCTTACAGAGAGAGGGGTAACTGATATCGGCCTGAAGCTGCATGCTCTCCGTGAGGCGTTCGCTGTGAGTAAAACCTTTGTTTAGCTGCTGTTTTTGTTCAGGGGAAGTTCACTCTGCTTTAGCTTATATTATGTGCTGTCTTATATTCAGCTTCATCTTACCTGCATCCACAATCAGAACTTCTTGTTCGTTATGGGGAAGAAGATTGTGATGCGTCTGGCAGCAGTTAACAACCAGGTGACTTCAGAATGATGATAGACTGTTTCCTTGTGCAAAATACTTTCAGTTACTGGGCTTGAAAATGATGTAGTTGTCAAACAAATGTGGTAATGAGTAATTAAGGAATAATAATTAAAATAACAAGCATCAAAAGCTAATTTTATAACAATCACAGCCTGCTAAAAAAGGACACTTGGACATTTTGGATATTAATGGACATTTTGTGGAAGCTCTGAGCAATGTCCTTCCTTCTACCAAATTCCTCTTTTCTTCCTTCTGTTCCATTTCTTTTCCCTCACTTCTTTTCTATACATTGCTCAAGCTCTCCACACGTAAGTAGAAATTAATTTTATTCTTATTTTTGATGAGCTTAATATTAAAGTATACTCTTTTCTTCCCTACAGGTCTGTAGAGTGAACCCAGCACCCAAGGATTAGTTTTAATATCCCTCATCCCTCATAGAGCGTCCCTTATCAATCTATCCCTCTATCCTTGTCTATATAGATAACTGCTAATAGTAATTAGTATAAATAGTAGCTGCAAATAATATTGTTGTAAATAAACTTATAGTTGTATAGTGTTTATATAGTTTACTTTAATAAATGTTTTCATTTGCTCCTATTACCGTCTCATTCTGATTATTTTTAGTCATCAGTATGTCTACTGTATAACTGCAATAGTGTGAATGAGAGTACATTCCTACACACCATAAAGTCTGATCATCTTTATTTGCACTGACCTTCATCAGTGATGCTGCCACTGCTGGAGCCACCACTACTTTTAGAACATGGTTGGGAAGAAGCAGAAGACAGGGTTTCACCAATTAGAGGTTTAGGAGACAATTAGACACATATTAAGACTATTTGTACAGTCCCCTCTGAAAATACTCAATTGTTTTTTTTTATACTTTGAATACAATTTGGCTTTAAGTTCCAAAAAAGTATATAAGGCTATAGACCAGAATTCTCAGATTTCATTTCCAGATATTTACATCTAGATGTGTAAACAACAACCTGTTATTTGAAATCTCTTATTTTTTCCACAATCAAAATACTGGACATGTGACTGGTGTGTCCTGTTGCACAGATGTCCTGTGCTGACTGAATGAATGTTACTGATACTGAACAATTGGGAGAGCTGGTACAGTTCACAAAGTCTCAGAATGATTTTGCTCTCTGGTCAGCTCTCCTCATTTCTCTAGCTGGTCATTTAAACTCAGTAAAGATGAACGTTTTGCCTAGATTTCTGTATTTATTTCAGTGTGTTCAACATTTTCTCTCTAAGAGTCATTTCGGGCTCTGTGATTGGGTCCCAGCTTGTGTCAGTATTGAAGAGGGTTCTTGCTCCCCGGCCTGACCAGTTGCACTACTGTGTGGTCCTCTTACTGCCGTCTCACGTTTTCCTAAAAGTAATTCCCTTGTCCAGCAATTATTATGAATTTGGTCCCAGAATTTTGATCCATAACTTTTTTTGGCTATAAATCTTTAAATGTTTTTCCACTGTGACAAAGAAACAGATCAAGCCTTGTCCTTTGGTTGCACTTATCGGACTTCCTCCGAGTGTCACCGGTTTGTCCGGATGTTCTGTATAACTGTATATATATAATCAGAAAGAGGACATCCTTAAAAAAGAGAGATTTGATTTGAAACCTGAACTGCTATCAGGTCCATGCTGAACACCTTCTGACCAATCCAAATCAAGTATAAATTTTAATCTCAATACTGCACATAATTATCAAATAAAAGTCTATCAAGCTGTTATCCAAAAGTCTGAAATAATGTTTCTCTTAAGCGTTTTAATTCAAATCCATATTTTGGTGTGATTTATACACAAGGGTTTGTCCATTCTGACTTTTGGACGCTTTATTATGTCCATTTTATGATGAAACAGGAAAAGACTTTGAAAATCATTTGTCATTTTCTGATCATGTTAAATATCAACACAACTAGACTGAAATATACAGGTAAGATATGCAACTAATTGTAACATGAACAGAGCAAGATATAAACTGATATCTACTGGTTTCCTGTCAGGGTTGTGGACTGTTTTCTGCCCACTAGAGGCCCCCACTGCCTTTTTGTTGGTGTCCAGTCTCTGTCATTATGTCTAATAGGTGTCTCCTGTGCTTTGTTTAGGTTTGTGTATTTAAGTCACCCTTTTCCTCCACAAATACTTTGCTTAGTGTTTCCTGTACCTTGATTAAGTCTAGGTCAGCCGTGTGCTCTGTTTTATGGCCTTGTCCTTAAAAGACTTTGTGCATCTGGTATAGTTCTTTGTTTTGATTGATTGACAAGTGCTCTTTTGAACGCCTTATGGATTTATTTTGTGGACTAATCAGAATGACTTTTTGGAAGTATTGACTTTGTTTTTTGATTAGACTCCTGTGAACCTTTTGTATGCTTTTGGATTAACCTTGTGGATTTTGGGGATTTATTCTTTGGAACTACTGTCAAGTCTTTTGAGCTGACTTGTTGGATTTGTTTTGTGGATTATTTGACCTGCATTATTATCTAATTAAAGATAAGTAAACATTTCTCCAGAACTGTGATCTGGTTATCTGCATTTGTGTTCAGCCCCCTTTGATTGTGTTCAAGTTTTCTCACTAGTCCTGCCCTCACTCGCCGCCATAACCTACTGTTCCTTCATTGGACCACTTTTGATAGATACTGACTACTGCAGACTGGGAACATGCCCCAAGAGCTGCAGATTTGGAGATGCTCTGATCCAGTTGTATAGCCATCACAATTTGGGCCTTCTCCACACCCTCATCCATTTTTTCTGCCTCTAACACATTAACTTTGAGGACAAAATGTTCACTTGCTGTTTAATATATCCCACCCACTAACAAGTGCCATGATGGGGAGATAATCAGTGTTATTCACTTCGTCTGTCATTGAATAAAAAAATAAAATAAAATATATATGTATATGTATGTATTCATTCAGAGATCTAGTGGAGATACTTCTATGGGTCAGGGCTGCAGGGCTGTTTTGGCAGCAAAAGGAGGACTAACAATATTAGGCAGGTGGTCATAATGTTATGGCTGAAAAGTTATATTTGTGTGTATATATATATATATATATATATATATATATATATATATATATATATATATATATATATATATATATATATATATACACACACACACACTGTAGACTGTACATAACTGCAGAAAGGACATTGTTCATATCACACTCTTCGGTGTTTAGAATAATTTATAATCACACTCTCCGGTGTCACCCAAATGAGGATGGGATCCCTTTAGAGTCTGGTTCCTCTTAAGGTTTCTTCCTCATACCATCTAAGGGAGTTTTTCCTTGCCACAGTCGCCACAGGCTTGCTCACTAGGGATGATTTTGTCTAATATCTAGGACTTTTTACACTATGTTTTTTGTTTCTTATGTTCTGTAAAGCTGCTTTGAGACAATGTTCATTGTTAAAAGCGCTATACAAATAAAAATGAATTGAATTGAATAGAATATGAATGCAGCCAGTCCATGGTTTGTACCACTCAAAGGACACAAGATTATGAAGAAGGGAAGCATCTTTCCTTCTAGCTGGTCACCAGATTTCCATGTAAGCCAGTCCTTTGCATGCAATGTTTTGACTTTGGCTCCCAGACAGTGTGGTGTAAATATATCATGGCCTTTTTTCTTGTCAAATAAGGATGTGGAGACACACTGGTGGATCAGAGAAATATAATATCTGGATTATTTATTTATTTGATATGATTTGAAGTACTATTATAACAAGCGATTAATTATAGAGCCATCATTTGAAAAAATTATTCATCCGTTACTTGTGAATCAAGCATGTGACTTAAATACACAAACCTAAACAAAGCACAGGAGACACCTATTAGACATAATGACAGAGACTGGACACCAACAAAAAGGCAGTGGGGGCCTCTAGTGGCCAGAAAACAGTCTACAACCCTGACAGGAAACCAGTAGATATCAGTTTATATCTTGCTCTGTTCATGTTACAATTAGTTGCATATCTTACCTGTATATATACAGTTATACAAAGCAAAAAATAGTCTATGTCAAATATGTACAGAAGAAACTGAATTTGATTTTAGAGACTAACTAACTAAATATAATCACAATCGTTTACATCAGCAAACAAAACATTAATATAAATTATGTATACACAGTGCACATACTTGATCAAGCCACAATTATAAGGACATCCTAATGATTAGACTGACCAACTATAGAAGAAGAATTCACATAATCAGAAAAAATAATAAATATAGCTGCAAGCAGCAATGACGGGCCCTCACACTATGGGCCCAATATTGTATTGTATTACTAAATTTATTGCTATACGTTATAGATTGATATATATGATGATATTATGATAATATTATTAATATTATACTAATATAATTTACATCATACTATTTTTCTTTTCCTGAAGTGTATATACATTTTTGGTTGACTCTGTATATATGAATTGTGAAAATGAAGCCATATTGTAAAGAAATTAAAATAAATGGGAAAGAGCCTCTAGTGGACATAGTCTAGTACTGCAGGAGTCAGGCCAAAACCATGTCCAGTCAATGGACTGATAAATGTAAAAATTTGTTGTGAGCCGTTAGATCATCACAAAATCATGAAACTAAGCAGAATTACTCACAACCAGTTGTTCTTTCTATGTAAAATGTTTTGAAACATTAGGACTTTCCACTGTTAAGATAAAAGAACATTAATTTTTTTCTATTATGTCCTCACAATAGCAACATCATTCACAATATCACAAATTCCTTCACAGTTCCACATCAGCCATGTCCTGACATTATTCTGACTGATTTTCAACCAAATCAGGTGAAAATAAGGGAAAACATTAGAGATTTCTAAAAGTGACACACTTCCTGCTGCCAGTTGGTGGCGCTATGACCGAGACTCACAGTAGTCATGTCCCTGTGATCAGCTTTCTTCTGTTAACATAAAGTTGAGGTTTGATGTACATCACTCAATATACACCAAAGTTATTAGCCACTTCCTGTTTCCTTTTATTCGCCATAAGTTCAAGGGCTCCTCACGGCTGAACCGTTTGAGATATCAAAAATCCCTTATCAATTTTAGATCCTCAATATCTTCAGATCATATTGGACCCTGTTTGGTCAAAATCATACAAATCCCCTAGGAGGAGTATATCAAATTCCATTGATTCCAGTGCGTTTTTCAAACATCCCAAAATAACTGAGTTCCTGTTAAGCAGATCCCATGACAGGTGGATGAACGTCATTTAACTCAATGAGATCTAAATGTATACTGGGTCTCATGCATATATGTTCAAGTGAAGATGAGCTGTGCAGCTATATTTCTGACAAAGTTCCAGGGGGCGCTGTGACAGCCCTGTGCCACGCCCGGTGACCAGTCACACTGGACTTTCTCATAAACATGTACACTCTCTATGGGAAATATTTGGAACATTAGGCCTTTCCACTCGTAAGATATGAGAAGATTCATTTTCTTCTATTATGTTCTCATGTAAATCGTCACCATAGTAACACGATTCAAGGTATCAAAAATTCCTTCACAGTTTCACATCAGCCATGTCTTGTCATTATTCTGACTGATTTTGAACCAAACCAGGTGAAAGTAAGGGACAAAATATTAGAGATTTCAAAAAGTGACACACTTCCTGCTGCCAGTTGGTGGCGCTATGACCGAGACTCACAGTTGTCATATCAGTGTGATCAGCTTTCAATGCTTAACATAAGGTTTCGTGTAGATCACATAATGTACACAGAAGTTATTAGCCACTTCCTGTTTTGTTTTATTCGGGCTTAGTTTAAGGGCTTCTCACGGCTGAACCGTTTGAGATCAAAAATCACTCATCAATTTTGCATTATCAATGTCTTGAGATCATATTAGCCTGGGTTTGGTGGCGGTTGTATCAATGTCTTGAGATCATATTAGCCTGGGTTTGGTGGCGGTTGTATCAATGTCTTGATCATATTAGCCTGGGTTTGGTGGCGGTTGTATCAATGTTAGAGATCATATTAGCCTGGGTTTGGTGGCGGTTGTATCAATGTCTTGAGATCATATTAGCCTGGGTTTGGTGGCGGTTGTATCAATGTCTTGAGATCATATTAGCCTGGGTTTGGTGGCGGTTGTATCAATGTCTTGAGATCATATTAGCCTGGGTTTGGTGGCGGTTGTATCAATGTCTTGAGATCATATTAGCCTGGGTTTGGTGGCGGTTGTATCAATGTCTTGAGATCATATTAGCCTGGGTTTGGTGGCGGTTGTATCAATGTCTTGAGATCATATTAGCCTGGGGTTGGTGGCGGTTGTATCAATGTCTTGAGATCATATTAGCCTGGGTTTGGTGGCGGTTGTATCAATGTCTTGAGATCATATTAGCCTGGGTTTGGTGGCGGTTGTATCAATGTCTTGAGATCATATTAGCCTGGGTTTGGTGGCGGTTGTATCAATGTCTTGAGATCATATTAGCCTGGGTTTGGTGGTGGTTGTATCAATGTCTTGAGATCATATTAGCCTGGGTTTGGTGGCGGTTGTATCAATGTCTTGAGATCATATTAGCCTGGGTTTGGTGGCGGTTGTATCAATGTCTTGAGATCATATTAGCCTGGGTTTGGTGGCGGTTGTATCAATTCTCTAGGAGGAGGATATCAAATTCCATTGGGTGCGTTTTGCAAACAACTCAAAATAACTGACTTCCTGTGGATTAGACTTAATGACATGCAGTGTGAAAGTTGTTCAGGTCAATGAGATCTAAGTGTGTACCAAGTTGTACATGGATTTTTGCAGCCTCTGTTTCTAGCCATCAGCCAGTGGGACGTGGACATCAGGGAGCCTGAGGCAGAGCGGCTCTTTTTAAGGCTTTCTGTAAGGGAGGAACTTTTTCTAATGCCATGAGATACGTTCTAAAGAACCTGCTTTAAATTCTCTGATCAATCTCTTCAGTATCATGCTGGAAATGTGTGTGTGTTTGTGTTTGTACAGAATATGCTGACAGTGCTGCTTGAGGACCTTTTCTATCAGCCTCTGGAGCTTTACAGAGATCCAGCAGCTTTAGCCTCTGCAGTGCTGAGCATCGTGAAGCAGCGTGTACAGGAGATGATGAAGACCATAGAGAGAGTCTGAGCAACATTCACACCCCTTTAACACACACACGCACACTTCTCTATCCCATTTGTCTTAAAGAGTGATCAGGACACAAATCTATTATTTGCTATTAGATATTTTAACTTTTATTAGATATTTAAGCTTTTATTAGATATTTTAACTTTTATTAGATATTTAAGCTTTTATTAGATATTTAAACTTATCTACATTTTTTTAGTGTTCATGTGTGTGGAGTTTTCCTCTTAGTATTCTGATTATCTCTCACAGTCCAGTGATGTGTGGTAGGTTGATTGGCATCTATAAATTGTCCAAAGTGTGTGAATGTGTGTGTGTGTGACTGTTCCCTGTGTTGGGTTGGCACCCTGTTTAGGGTGTCCCCTGGTCCCCTTGGATAGGATCAGGCTCCCATTGACCCTGTGTAGGATAAACAGTTCAGAAAATGGATGGAAGGAAGATTCATACAAAGTAAAGAGTTTTATATACACCAATCAGCCATATGAACACTGACAGGTGACGTGAATAAGACTGATTATCTCCTCATCATGGCACCTGTTAGTGAACATTTTGTCCTTGCTGACCCCTGTGCACTGCCAAAAGCGCCAACAATGAGCACGTGGGCATCAGAACTGGACCAGGGAGCAATGGAAGAAGTTGGCCTGGTCTGATGAATCACGTTTTCTTTTACATCATGTGGATGGCTGGGTGTGTGTGTGTGTGTGTGTGTGTGTGTGTTGCTTACCTGAGGAATACATGGAACCAGGATGCACTATGGGAAGAAGGCAAGCCGGAGAAGGCAGTGTCATGCTTTGGGCAGTGTACTGCTGGGAAACCTTGGGTCCTGCCATCCATGTGGATGTTACTTTGAAACATACCCCCTACCTAAGCATTGTTGCAGACCATGTACACTCTTTCATGGTAACAGTGTTTCCTGATGTCTGTGGCCTCTTTCAGCAGGATAATGCACCGTGACACAAAGCAATAATGGTTCAGGAATGGTTTGATGACCACAACAACCAGTTTGAGATGTTGACTTGGCCTCCAAATTCCCCAGATCTCAATCCACTCGAGCATCTGTGGGATGTGCTGGACAAACAAGTCTGATCCATGGAGCTTACAGGACTTAAAGGAACTGCTGCTAACATCTTGGTGCCAGATACCACAGCACACCTTCAGGGATTTAGTGGAGTCCATGCCTTGATGGGTCAGGGCTGTTTTGGCAGCAAAAGGCAAATGGGGGACCAACACGATATTAGGCAGGACCAACACAATATTAGGCAGGTGTATATATATATATATATACAGTGAACTCCATTTCACCACACAAACCCTCCTGTTCTCACCTACTCCTGGTTTAAGCAGAGTCCAGCTGCAGACACACTGCTGACAACAGGCCAGAATTACAGCATCAGCTACATGAGCTCCCAGCACAGTGGACTGTACTACTGCACTGCTCACAACCAGCTGGGAAACCACACCTCTACACCAACACACCTGGATGTGTTATAAACCTGCCTTAATGTACTTACACAAAACAATATTTATATATACAAACATGGAGGGGAAAGAAAGTACACCCTCTTTCAATAACAATAACCTCAATTTGCCAGACAGTGTCCTTCACGTCCACTCCACCCATTTCAAGTACGTGATAAAATTGTTACCTAAAACTTTTATTCTAGTTTCAGTCACTTTCCAGTGAAGTTAATGACCTTAAGTCTTCAATGGGAAATCGTTTTGGACTTACATGGTCAGCCTTTCTACAGGCCTGGTCTCTCAACAAATTTGCAAGGGACAGACATTTTATTTTTGTCATTTTCTTTATTTTACTGAATTACTTCCAACATTCAAAACTGATTTTTTTATGTTTGTTAGTGAGAAGGTCATTTTATGTGAGTTTGTAGGCTTTCAATTAAACTGCCACTCTGTGATAGCAAAAGGGGGACCAACCCAATATTAGGCAGGTGGTCGTAATGTTATGGCTGATTGTGTATGTATGTGTGTGTGTATATATATATATATATTTATATATATATATATATATATATATATATATATATATATATATATATATATATATATATATATATATGTAACAGGCAAAATATTGTGTTGGTCCCCCTTTTGCTGCCAAAACAGCCCTGACCCGTTGAGGCATGGACTCCACTAGATCCCTGAAGGTGTGTTGTATCTGGCACCAAGATGTTAGCAGCAGATCCTTTAAGTCCTGTAACCTTGTAACCTATATTCACTGTTTATATCCAGCTGTATCCTCAAGAAAACAAACAATTGGATATATTCCAGTTATAATAATCTATCTATCTATCTATCTATCTATCTATCTATCTATCTATCTATCTATCTATCTATCTATCTATCTATCTATCTATCTATCTATCTATCTATCTATCTATCTATCTATCTATCTATCTATCTATCACCTATCCCAAACAGAATGTTAAATTTACAGAGCAATAAAAAAAAATCTGAATTTTAACTGCAATGAAATGCTCAGAGGGCTAAAAGATTATCTGTGTCATCCAATCATAGGAGTCAGAGTGAGACTAAATCTGTAATAGGATGTTCATCAAACGGATGTGGATGTGACGGTCAGTTGTCTCAAAATCTGGACAAAAATACTTTTTTCCGTATTTTGTATATGCCTTGTTAGTACCTTGCTTATATTTATTCCCTGTTTATCCTTCCATTTTCTATACCTGCTTTATTCCTAATTAGGGTCACAGGGATCTGCTGGAGCCTATCCCAGCACACATTGGGCAAAAGGCAGGGGTACACCCTGGACATGTCACCAGTCCATCACATATAGACAGACAACCACACACACACAGGCAATTTAGAATTACCAAACAACCATGTTTTTGGACTGTGGGAGGAAACTGGAGAACCCTGAGTAAACATGCAAACGCCACACAGAAAGGCCCCTGCCTGTTTAATGAAATGAAAGAAAATGAAATCCATCAGTCCAGTTGTTTGGAGTGAGACACAGGATCTATTAGACCTGTGTAGAAATGTTAAGTTAAAACAATAGAAATCACTTTAATCATCTGTACAGTTTGACCAATCAGACTGACACTAACAGCTCTGCTGTTCTAACACTTCTAACAGTAAGGCATGTGACATGTACCCAGTGTATACACTCACCTTACCTCTATCTATCTATCTATCTATCTATCTATCTATCTATCTATCTATCTATCTATCTATCTATCTATCTATCTATCTATCTATCTATCTATCTATCTCTACACACTAACATCTATCTGCAATATAGACATGTGATATTTCCAAACGCTCAGCACAATAAGGTGAACAAGGTTACATGTACACTGATGACATCACGTGATGTCACGTGTGTGCCAACCACAAAATTATGCAGAATCACAAAATTTCTGCAACATACACATGTGACATATCAAAACATTCAGTGCAATGAAGGGAAGTGCATGGCGTGTATCCTGGTGTTGTGACGTGACATGATGATATTTTATTATGATGATGGATTTTCTGCATTTGTCATTACTATTCCATGGAGATGAATCCACTACTCCATGTAAAATGGTGTTAGAATTTCAGTCTATAATCAGACTTTTCTACAGGCTCGGTATCTCAACAAATTTGCAAAGGACAGACATTTTATTTTTGTCATTTTCTTTATTTTACTGAATTACTTCCAACATTCAATTCAACATTCATTGTTAGTGAGAAGGTCATTTTATGTGTTTGTAGTCTTTCAAGTAAATAATAATATTTTATTTTAAACTGCCACTCTGTGATAGCAAAAGGGGGACTATATTAGGCAGGTGGTCATAATGTTATGGCTGATCAGTGTAGCAGAACTCCATGATGCGCACTTTGAAGACATCACTTGCACTTATCCATTTGCCTTCAAAAATATTGGCACCCTCTCTGTACACATGCCTCCAAAAGTATAGGCACCCTATCTACCCCCTCGTATACAACATTTTTGGTGCCCTATCTGACCACCCACCTCCAAAAGTATTGGGATGCTGTCTGTCTGCTTGGGGACGAGTTTTGCCAGGGCAAGCACCACTCACATTTTCTTCAGGAAATGTAATTTATTCTTTTTTTTCTTTTAGGGCATTTACTGATGTCTTGTGCTGCATTATATTCATTGCGGCTGTGACTGGCTATGCAGTCCTTGGTGGGGCAGGTAAGATACAGTAGGAAATTACTTTTGCATTCTACTAAAACCCTAAACAGAACTGAGGTGCAAATGTTTTATGTGCATTAAAATGTTCATGGTTTTTAATCACTTATCTCAGTTTTGTTCAACAGCTTGGCTTTTTGGAAACCCCCAGTACATCATTCATGAGCAGAACTCTGCTGGAGGGTTTTGTGGAATTGGATCCAATATGTAAGTCTCTCGGAGTAGCTTATAGCTTTTTACAGATACAAAAGTGAACAGCTAGTGTATTTACTATTATATAAGTTAAAAACAACAATTTAAATAAAACAAAAGAAAACCATTAAAACATGTTAATCAGGTTTATGTGTGGGTGCAAAGCCTCATCTGTGTTTCTGTATATAACAGAAAGTTATATATTTAAGTTATATATTTAAAGTTATATATTTAAGTTATATATTTCTCTATATAACCAAAGCTACAGTACCATTGACCTCTTCAACTTAAATCGTTCTTAAGCTTCTTGATGAACTGAGGAGAACTCTCTTTTGGCTTATTTTCTCTCTCGGTGTCTGTGAGTGTCAGTCCCAGTGTCAGTAGAACTAATCATGTAGTGTATCCGGGTTGCAGGATTTTTTCATTTATTTGTTTGTTTATTTTTTTATTTAAAAAGCACAGAAGGTATCATTTGGGTATGAATCAGATCGTCTCTCGATATAGTGTCAAAAAAGACTACAACTATTCCAATCATGTCTAAATCAAAAGCCACTGCACCAGGCCAGAGGGGGCGCCAGAACGCATATCACAACATGTAGCAGCTCCGTTTAGCTCCTGGCCCAGGTGCTGTGATCGTATAGTGGTTAGTACTCTGTGTTGTGGCTGCAGCAACCCTGGTTCGAATCTGGGTCACGGTCACTGGGCCGTGGGCTTTTCCATATCACTGTTGAACGCTAGGCATGGCTTTTGACCTCTGGCCGTTTTTCACTTGAAAAGCATAAGCAGGTATGACCCCGCTCCCCTTAAAACTCACGTGGGCCAGTGGCGCAATGGATAATGCGTCTGACTACGGATCAGAAGATTCTAGGTTCGACTCCTGGCTGGCTCGGCTGCCTTTTAAGAGCCCAGAGGTGTGCCCCAAACTCCAGCTGCCGAATTGGCCTCCCATATGGTCTAGCGGTCAGGATTCCTGGTTTTCACCCAGGCGGCCCGGGTTCAACTCCCAGTATGGGAACGTGACTTTATTGGAGCTTGCCGCAGAGCTGGCAAGGAGTTCACCAAATCGCTCAGTTAATAACAGCCGGGAACGCTTCCTCAACAGAAACCAAAAACGTAGCGAGCCAATCGAATCTCTCACAATTTTATCGTTCTCCGCTAATCGCAACAATGGCCCGCCCACGGCAATCAATGGATCGTGCGCGCTAATGACGTGTCATTCAAGTCAAATGTATTTGCATAATTACAGTGTGGCACAGTAGCGGATTACAAACAAATTACTGCGTCAGGTTTTTTTGTTTTTTCATGTTTTTTTCAGTGTGGGATTTACCTTTTTATTTTAATAACTTTGTTTAACCTTTATTTTAGTAGGTTTGTATTTATCTTTAACGGTTGTTGTTTACACATCTAGATGTAAATATCTGGAAATGAAATCTGAGAATTCTGGTCTATAGCCTTATATACTTTTTTGGAACTTAAAGCCAAATTGTCTTCAAAGTATAAAAAAAACATTTGAGTATTTTCAGAGGGGACTGTACAAATAGTCTTAATAAGTGAGCGAGTGTGTATCTCTGATAGAAACTACTATATATTAACTGTACCAAGTCAGTGTGTTTTATGAGTATTGTTCATTTCCATCAATCTAACCTAACACTAGCCTACAATCTCCACAGAAGGTTGATCTGAAAAAGAGCCTCAGTCTGGGAATTCCTCCACATCTAAGAGTACATCCCCTACCCTGACTCCATCGCCATCCCCAACTCCTAAGCCTCTAATTGGTGAAACCCTGTCTTCTGCTTCTTCCCAACCATGTTCTAAAAGTAGTGGTGGCTCCAGCAGTGGCAGCATCACTGATGAAGGTCAGTGCAAATAAAGATGATCAGACTTTATGGTGTGTAGGAATGTACTCTCATTCACACTATTGCAGTTTACCAGTCTCTAACATACAAAAGCCAATATGGTTCTGGACCATGAACGTAGACACGGTATTCAGAAATGAACACATCTATCTACAAAATACATAGACCACCCTGAGCAAATTGTGTCAAGACATAGAGCAGGGTAAAGGTATAAACCATATCTAAGGTGTTGAATGTTCCAAGGAGCACAGTGGGTTCTATCATTGTGGAAACATGTTTGGAATCAACAGGATATCCAGCCAAACTCAGTAACCAGGTTAGAATGGCTTTGATCAGAGAGAAAACAAAAGCCCACTGACAACTTTAACAGCTTTAGAAGTCCTCTGCAGAAAAGGGAGAACTTGCTGGAAGTACAGCCATCTCAGAAGTTCTCCATCAGTAAGAGCTTTATGTTGGAATAGCTAAATGAAAACTGCTGCTGAATATAAGCACTGCTCAATATTTGGGCACTACCACTGTTATTGTGAAGCATGGTGTTGGCAGGAGTACTTCTCAGTGGCAGGAGGGGAAAGACGGGTCAGAATTAAGGGAAGGATGAATGCAGCCGAAATACAGAGAGGTTCTTAAAGAAAACTTGCTCCACAGTGGACACAGATTTTAGAGCCTCAGATTTTAAGACAAGGTTTAACCTTTCAGAACGACAACATGAATATATCCAAGACGACCCTGGAGTGGCTTTGGAACAACTTTCTAAATGTCCTTAAATGGCCCAACCAAATCCCAGACCACATAGGACTTCAGTGAAGCAACATGAAGATGGCAGTTACACCTGTAGCCTGTAGAGTCTTGTCAAAGTAGACTTAGAGCTGTACTCAGTAAATTGTGCACAAATCATATGTGATTTTTTCCTCTCTGTAAATTACCTGTATTGTTTTATTTACAGGTAGACATGGAGGCCTTTTTGACTCTGACTGATGGAGATCTGCAGGAGCTGGGGATTAAAACAGACGGGCCCAGACAACAGATTCTGGCAGCCATTTCTGAACTTAATGCTGGAAAGGTGTGTTTTTTAAAAACTGCTAGTCAGCGTTGTCTAATCTGGTCCCATGTTTATAGACGGTTTTGTTATAATATCATATGAATTTCAGGGAAGAGAAAGACAGATACTGCAGGAAACTATCCACAATTTCCAGTCATCTTTTGGGAGTAGCGCAGCATCCTGCAGGTTATTCACATTTTGAGTATTAAACACAAGATATAATAGATATAAGATATAAATTAAACATTATATAGATTGTAAATTTTCACATTTTTTGCAGAATCTTTGTGTACTTATTGCCATTTCACTGTATCTGGAAGCTCTAATATACTTTATATTTATTTTCTTATACTCCAGTTTGGGCAAGACATCAGCTGCATTCCTTTAACAAAAGGTAACACTTTTGGCCAGATGAGGGACTGGAGAATGGTGCCAACTCACTTCAAGACTGATCGTACCCAAAGCAAATGAGAAGTCACAAAGGACCTCACACGTTATTCTGCATAAGGGACCGCATCTTAGAATAATGCATACAAGCATTGACATAGGGTCGCATATTGGATGTGTCTATTTTGCCATCCAATTTGTGGTGTTTAATGTATTGCTAAGTTTGGGCATGATGACAAATAACTGTCTCAGATGATATGATGTACACCGATCAGCCATAACATTAAAACCACTTGCCTAATACTGTGTAAGGCCCTATCGATACAAAAACAGCTCAGACCTTTCAAAGCTTGGAGTCTACAAGAGCTTTGAAGTATGCTGTGGAATCTGGCACCAGCAGTATCTACAAGCACAGGTAATAAATAAAATAAGAAGGAATATAACAAAAAATACTAAAATACCCCAATTTAAGGGTACAAAAATATAACAAAAAATATACAAAAATATAAAGTATAAAATATACAAAAAAAAATAAAAAGTGAAGCGCAAACTTACATTTCACTGAAACGCAAAATAAAAGCAGCGTCGCAAATACATTTAAGTCATTTATATTTTGCAACTCTTTATTTTTTGTTTTAAAAACTTATTTTTTTCTAGCAAATTTCATTTTTGCGTTTGCAAAACTTTATTTTCTTTTGCAACACATGAATTCTTTTGCGAATATATGTGGCATTGAATTGACTCCATAGGGGTTCCATTTCCAGTCTCACGTGAGAACTCTGACATTTTGATTGAATCAGATTGAATGCTACACTAGATAGTTGTGCAGTGTGAAAGCAACAGTGATCCGATGACTGTGAAAATCGTGCAGTGTGAACCCGGCATAACACCAACAATAAATCGCCTCTACTCACAAGGAATATCTGAGAGTCTGCAGCCTGTATTAGCTTAGTTGTCTGTGCCTTAGACCTCCATTGTTGTCCAAAAATCAATATAAACATAACAGCCACACCGGTTAATGTGTTTCCTAATCCCAAAATGTTTGGTGGAGCAATTTTTAAAAAAAACATTACCCTAAATACTCAGAATCACCATAACTGAAGTAAGCAAGTGCAAAAGAGCGCTATAGAAAGTTATAGCAATTATGAGCATTTTTCAATAAATAAATGTCATTCAGTGGAGCAGTGTGTCTGTCTGATGTGCTTTTAATCATTTTTTAACAACAATCGAGACAATCCATTCTTCATTTTAGTCTATGTGTAAGGATTGCTGAAAATATGATTAGTCCCGACTGACCTTTCTGACCTGCTTTCCTTTCTCGAATTTGCTAGAAACATGTGATTTTTTGTTCCCACAACATTTGTTGACCTCCAAGATGCATGCATCACAAGGTACAAGTACCACATGAGGTCACGGAGGTCAAACCATAATGCTTGCCTATGTCAATGCATGGCTGATCTCCCACCGTGACTGTAAACTACTTGGTGTCCACAAGCCACTGAAACAAAGGAGCTTCCAGGCTGAGGTTGCAACTAGCCTTATTCTCCTGCATTCCCAAAGGGGCCGTCTATCACTCAACACCAACTCCACCACCACCTCCCAAGAAAGTTCATGTTGGAGTTCCAGATGATGTTCATGTGGACCAGGTTGCACACTGGCCTGTGAAGTGTGGTCGTTGCAAATTCTGCAAAATCAATGCAACCACCACCCTCTGTGAGAAATGTGATGTGCGTCTTAGTTTCACTGAGGAAAGAAATTGCTTCAAATGTTTCCATTTGGCCTAGGTTATTGCCACATAAACAAATTTCATGGGGTTTCATGAGAAATGGGTCCGGCTGCTTAATGCCCATTGTGACATATATGTAACATTACAGATCCCTGACAGTAGGGGGTAGTATTTTGAAGAAAAAAAAGTTGAGAAATGTGTTATTTGGCATCTATTTAGTCTGTGTTATGTCCCCCATCATTTTCCCTGAAGGAGAAAGGGGTCTGGGTTCTTATGGGTTAAGGCACAGTGAACTCTATAATGTGTGCTTTAATTGTCTCTGTATTCCACAGTTTTACATTTCTACACAAACAAAAAGTTTAAGTCCACATCCTCAGATGCAAAATGTAAAATACTGCAAAATGTAAAATAATAGTTACCCACAAAAACAGGATCAAAATGTGGAGGTGAAAAGAAACTGCGCAAGATCGAAGCATGCTATCATATCTGTAAAATACGAGCCTGATGATGGAACTGCTGATTGCAGAAGCAAAATGAATTCTGAGGAGTATAGAAACATCAACTAAAGTTCAGGAAAAATGCCTCGAAACTAAAAACTTCAAAACTAAAAACTGGGAAATTTTTGTGAGAAAAAGTCAGTCACTTGATCTGAAACCTTAAGAAAAAAAGGGGGACTAGCAATAAATGCATGATATGGAGAAAATTGTGGACATGGCTGTAAATCATGAGCATCCCCTTCTAAATAATAAAACTGCTTGAAGCCCAAACTGGAGAAAGAAACAGAGTTCAGTTTTATTTATTTATTTTTTATTTACTGTACTTTAATGTACTTTTGTTAAGAAACTAGAAAGTACTAAAAACACACAAATTAAATCACTCTAGTGTTTCACTAACAGTGTTTTGGAATGACTGAAAGACAATAAGCATTCCTTTCCATTTTAAACATCTAACCAACCTTCATTTTCATGAACAGGATTTTTATTTATTTATTTATTTTGGAAAACACCTTAAAGACTACTGATATTATAAACTATTTCTTCTTAAAGAGTAACCTTGAGAGTTCAGAGTAACTGCATTATAAATGATGTGCTACAGTGGTGTGATTTGGTGTAAACTGTAAATCCACATTTTTAGTCCTCTACAATTTAGATTTTCAGATTTTTATCTCAAGATTTCAGACTTTTTATACACAACTGTGCTCTGGATGCTTAAATGTAAATGTGCAATTCCCCAAATGTTACAGATTTTTCTACATTTTGGAAACAAACTTTAAAAGACTATAAATATCTGAATTTTGTTGGATGTTATTTGTCATTTTTCACATTTTAGTAAACCAAAGTTTCTGAAGTTCTTTAAAAAGGATTTGTATATGAGTGAAAAGTTCATTTAGTGTTGTGTTGCTTTTTAAAGGAAAATTATATAGACATACTGATGACTAAAAATAATCAGAATGAGATGGTAATAGGAGCAAATGAAAACATTTATTAAAGTAAACTATATAAACACTATACAACTATAAGTTTATTTACAACAATATTATTTGCAGCTACTATTTATACTAATTACTATTAGCAGTTATCTATATAGACAAGGATAGAGGGATAGATTGATAAGGGACGCTCTATGAGGGATGAGGGATATTAAAACTACTCCTTGGGTGCTGGGTTCACTCTACAGACCTGTAGGGAAGAAAAGAGTATACTTTAATATTAAGTTCATCAAAAACAAGAATTAAATTAATTTCTACTTACGTGTGGAGAGCTTGAGCAATGTATAGAAAAGAAGTGAGGGAAAAGAAATGGAACAGAAGAAAGAAAAGAGGAATTTGGTAGAAGGAAGGACATTGCTCAGAGCTTCCACAAAATGTCCATCATCTTCTGGACACGCTGTCTGAGGAAAGGTCTCAGTTTGCTGGCTAAGGCTGCTGGGTCTTGGTAGAACTCCGGGGGCTGAGTAAACAGCACTTCAGCGAGATCTGTAAGCTGATCCTATAGACAAATTACATCATCACTGTCACAATCCAACATAGTGTCACTGAGTTTAGGATACAATACTGAGAATTTGTGGATCACAGCATCAGAAGATATTAGACACTTACAGTAAGCACTTTAAAGTAGGTCCTTGCTGCAGGCTTCCACACGTCTACCTCCCACATGCTGATGAGAGCAAACAGGCGCTCCAAGAATCCTCCCTTAAGCTTTAGGAAAGAAAGACGACAAGCTCCATTAATATCATGTCATATCAGGGTTAACAACATGGAAAAATAAAATGAGATGAAATAAACCATGTTCTGAAACTACATTCAAGCATGGCTTTTAAATCTCCTGATAAGACTCTTACTGTCTCAGGTATTGAGCTGTTTGTAAAATAGCCGAATAGAAGCAGCTCGAAAAAGATGTCCAGGAAGTTGTAGTGGTAGACCTGCACAGAAGAGAAAAGTTACAAGAAGAAATTAGCTTTACATAATGGAGTCCTGTTTTCTATCACATCAAAATCTTTTAGATTTAAACATTTGTCATGTTACACAAGCATTTATAAGCTTACATAGGACCCGGAGAGCTCTGCTGCAATCCAGTCCTGATAAGAAGGAGTCTTCAGGAAACGAATCAGAGCCTCGTAGTCCAGCTGTACACGACCTGCATCCTGTTAAAACAAACAAACAAAATAATCACTTTGGCTTCAGTTTTTTTAACGTGGAAACTCATTTTAAACCCTAAAATGAAGCAGTATGTAAGCCTCAGCATGTCCAGTACTTTACTAAAGATACACAGATGATGTATGACATGGGCCAAATGTCCAACTACTGCATATCCCAGAGCCCTCTTCATTATGTACATTTTATTTTAATATTTATCCTAAGAATGTCCTTTTTTTAGCAGGCTGTGATTGTTATAAAATTAGCTTTTGATGCTTGTTATTTTAATTATTATTCCTTAATTACTCATATTACCCTTCTGGAAGAATGGTCAAAAATTCCCATAAACACACTCCTAAACCTTGTGGACAGCCTTCCCAGAAGAGTTGAAGCTGTTATAGCTGCAAAGGGTGGACCGACGTCATATTGAACCCTATGGATTAGGAATGGGATGTCACTTAATTTCTTATGCGAGTCAAGGCAGGTGAGCGAATACTTTTGGCAATATAGTGTATGTATATATTCATTCAGAGATCTAGTGAAGACCACACCTCTATGGGTCAGGGCTGCAGGGCTCTTTTGGCAGCAAAAGGAGGACTAACAATATTAGACAGGTGGTCATAATGTAATGGCTTAAAAGTTTATGCATGTGTATACACCACTGTTCAAAAGTTTTAGAACACCCCAATTTTTACAGTTTTTTATTGAAAATTATTCAGTTTAATGTCTCATTGCACTCTGAAATGAAAGCATAGTACAAATAAGCAACTGGAGTTAAAAAAGAAATCATGGAATCAATTTATAGACCAAAATGTATTCTAAACCTTTGACTCATCGAAGTAGCCACCTTTGGCAGATATAACAGCTGAACACACTCGTGGCATTCTTTCTACAATAGAAATCAAATATTCTTCAGAAAGTTCTTCCCAAATCTGTTGCAGAAGTTTCCATAAATGTGTGGCACTTGGTTGCTTTGCTTTCACTCTTCTGTCCAGTTCATCCCAAACCAGCTCCATGGGGTTTAAGTCTGGAGACTGTGCTGGCCACTCCATGTTTTCAAGCTTACCATCTTGTTCTTTTTTCCTGAGGTAGTTCTGGCATAGCTTGGACTTATGTTTTGGGTCATTATCTTGCTGTAGGATGAACCCCTGACCAACTAGGTGCATACCAGAGGGTATTGCATGGCGCTGCAGAATGCTGTGGTAGCCGTTTTGGTTCAGGGTGCCTCTCACTCTGTACAAGTCACCGACCCTGGATCCAGCAAAACAGGCCCAGACCATCACACTTCCTCCTCCATGTTTGACAGTTGATGCCACACACTGTGGAACCATCCTTTCGCCTACTCGACGGCGTACAAAGATCCTGCGTGATGAACTGAAGATTTCAAATTTTGATTCATCAGTCCATAATACCTTCTTCCAGTCTTCAGTAGTCCAATGGCGGTGTTTCATGGCCCAGGCAAGCCTCTTTGTCTTATTCTGACGTCTTAGTAATGGCTTTCTTGCTGCAACTCGTCCTGTCAAACCTGCAGCTCAAAGTCTTCTCTTCACAGTTGAAACTGAGACTTGCTTACTACGACCACTATCAAGCTGTTGTCCTGTGAGCTGCCTATCACACAAGCTGTTAACGCTCAGAAATTTGTCCTCTGACTCAGTTGTGGCTTTGGGTCTGCCAGACCTCTTCCTGTCAGAGTTTGCCCCAGTTTCTGAGTGCCTTTTGATGGTGAAGGAAACTGTACTCACTGACACCTTGACTTTCTTTGCAATTTCTCTGTAGGAAAGACCTACATTTTTAAGTGTTATGATGGTCTGTCTCTCTTCCGTTGTTAATTGCCTTTTTCTCGCCATTTTTGTAGCGACACGCTACTTTCTGCAGTACAATACTGTTCAACTGATGCTCACGAGGGTATGGTACCACAGTGTGTTCCAACACTGCTTTTATGCAGACAGAGAGGGTTGTAAGTAATCCAGAAAAGCTGGAACACCTGTAGGAATTAGTAGCACCAGCTTTCAAGGCTTGATCAACCTCCATTGCTGCAGAACAGCTTTAAATTGTTAACCCATTTTGTGTTCCCTGAAAAAGGCCTTTTTGTATAATTCTGAAATGTACATTATTTTTCAGTTTTGGGGAACCTTACCTTTTTTTTAATCTCTGGCAGTTCACCACTTACCTTTGTACCATTTCAAGCTATTCATTGGACTTGAACGACTTGAATTGCAATAAATAACTGGAATAATTGGGGTGTTCTAAAACTTTTGACCGGTAGTGTATGTGTATGTGTATATACACACTTTACTGTGCAAACAGTGTGTATGTGTAAAAATAAGAATTACTAAGAAAGAAAAGCTCAGATATTTAGAGACAGACCTTTTTTATTTATATATCTATTATATAAGTCAGTATGAGTGAGAGTGAGGGGAATCACCTAGTCCCACCCCCTGTGAGGAGTCCATCCCCTCTGTACACCATCATGGCACCTGTTAGGGGGTGGGATTAGACAGCAAGTAAACAATTTTGTCCTCAAAGCTGATGTGTTAGATGCAGAAAAAATGGGCGAGCGTATGGAGAAGGGCCAAATTGTGATGGCTATATGACTGGATCAGAGCATCTCCAAAACTGCAGCTGTTGGGGCATGTTCCCAGTCTGCAGTAGTCAGTATCTATCAAAAGTGGTCCAATGAAGGAACATAGGGTTATGGCAGCGACTGAGGGCAGGACTAGTGAGAAAACTTGAACACATTCAAAGGGGGCTGAACACAAATGCAGATAACCAGATCACAGTTCTGGAGAAATGTTTACTTATCTTTAATTAGATAATAATGCAGGTCAAATAATCCACAAAACAAATCCAACAAGTCAGCTCAAAAGACTTGACAGTAGTTCCAAAGAATAAATCCCCAAAATCCACAAGGTTAATCCAAAAGCATACAAAAGGTTCACAGGAGTCTAATCAAAAAACAAAGTCAATACTTCCAAAAAGTCATTCTAATTAGTCCACAAAATAAATCCATAAGGCATTCAAAAGAGCACTTGTCAATCAATCAAAACAAAGAACTACACCAGATGCACAAAGTCTTTTAAGGACAAGGCCATAAAACAGAGCACACGGCTGACCTAGACTTAATCAAGGTACAGGAAACACTAAGCAAAGTATTTGTGGAGGAAAAGGGTGACTTAAATACACAAACCTAAACAAAGCACAGGAGACACCTATTAGACATAATGACAGAGACTGGACACCAACAAAAAGGCAGTGGGGGCCTCTAGTGACCAGAAAACAGTCCACAACCCTGACAGGAAACCAGTAGATATCAGTTTATATCTTGCTCTGTTCATGTTACAATTAGTTGCATATCTTACCTGTATATTTCAGTCTAGTTGTGTTGATATTTAACATGATCAGAAAATGACAGATGATTTTCAAAGTCTTTTCCTGTTTCTTCATAAAATGGACATAATAAAGCGTCCAAAAGTCAGAATGGACAAACCCATGTGTATAAATCACACCAAAATATGGATTTGAATTAAAACACTTAAGAGAAACATTATTTCAGACTTTTGGATAACAGCTGGATAGACTTTTATTTGATAATTATGTGCAGTATTGAGATTAAAATTTATACTTGATTTGGATTGGTCAGAAGGTGTTCAGCATGGACCTGATAGCAGTTCAGGTTTCAAATCAAATCTCTCTTTTTTAAAGAATGTCCTCTTTCTGATTATATATATACAGTTATACAAACCAAAAAATAGTGTATGTCAAATATGTACAGAAGAAACTGAATTTCAGTTTAGAGACTAACTAACTAACTAACTATAATCACAATCGTTTACATCAGCAAACAAAACATTAATATAAATTATGTATACACAGGCCAGAGGGGCGCCAGAACGCATATCACAACATGTAGCAGCTCCTTTTACCTGCTGGACCAGGTGCATGGGATGCCGTGATCGTATAGTGGTTAGTACTCTGCGTTGTGGCCGCAGCAACTCCGGTTCGAATCCGGGTCACGGCATTGGCTTTTCCACATCACCGTTGAACGCTAGGCATGGCTTTTGACCGCTGGCTGTTTGTCACTTGAAAAGCATAAAAAGGTAGGACCCCGCTCCCCTTAAAACTCACATGGGCCAGTGGCGCAATGGATAACGCGTCTGACTACGGATCAGAAAATTCTAGGTTCGACTCCTGGCTGGCTCGGCTGCCTTTTAAGAGCCCAGAGGTGTGCCACAAACTCCAGCTGCCGAATTGCTGGCAGAGTAACACCTCCCGCAATCCCTGAAATGCGGAGAGTCCTGTACTGGGAGTTACGCTGGTTTTCTGCACCAGGAACACCAGCCCACGCTCTGTCTAGCGGCTGATCTTCCGCTGGATTGCCAGCTCGAGTAGCTGGATGTTCGGTCAGCGCTGGCCGATTTTGTGCTCTGCAATGCAAGGTTCCCATACAAAGCTCTGGATGATACCGCGCTGGAGCTCAAACTGCTTGGTGGTCGAGTAAAATGCTGATCTCAACTCTCCTGGGGCGCCCTCCCATATGGTCTAGCGGTCAGGATTCCTGGTTTTCAACCAGGTGGCCCAGGGTTTGACTCCCAGTATGGGAACGTGACTTTATTGGATTGCCCGCAGAACTGGCAAGGAGTTCACCAAATCGCTGAGTTAATAACGGCTGGGAACGCTTCCTCAACGGAAACCAAAAACGATCACTGATTGCAGCCAGCAGCATGTTGGTGTTGTGTTCATTTCGATTCACTGCACAAAACATTACATAACTGATTTGTCATCACTTATTTATTTGTAGGCTCCCCCTAAGGCTCCCATGGGCCAGTGGTGCTACCTGAAGAACGATAGTCTGGGTCAGCCGGCCAATCACAGCTCACCCGGGAAATCTTTCTCGCCCAATCACATCGGCCCGTTACATCTTTCGTCCCCAATCCCTGCGCTGAAAAGATGGACAGACAATGATGGCCGCGCCCATAGCGAGCCAATCGAATCTCTCGCAATTTTATCGTTCTCCGCTAATCGCAACAATGGCCCGCCCACGGCAATCGATGGATCTTGCACGCTAATGATGTGTCATTCAAGTCAAATGTATTCGCATAATTACAGTGTCATCCATCAATCTAACCTAACACTAGCCTACAATCTCCACAGACGGTTGATCTGAAAAAGAGACCTCAGTCTGGGAATTCCTCCACATCTAAGAGTACATCCCCTACCCTGACTCCATCGCCATCCCCAACTCCTAAGCCTCTAATTGGTGAAACCCTGTCTTCTGCTTCTTCCCAACCATGTTCTAAAAGTAGTGGTGGCTCCAGCAGTGGCAGCATCACTGATGAAGGTCAGTGCAAATAAAGATGATCAGACTTTATGGTGTGTAGGAATGTACTCTCATTCACACTATTGCAGTTATACAGTAGACATACTGATGACTAAAAATAATCAGAATGAGACGGTAATAGGAGCAAATGAAAACATTTATTAAAGTAAACTATATAAACACTATACAACTATAAGTTTATTTACAACAATATTATTTGCAGCTACTATTTATACTAATTACTATTAGAATAAGAATGTCCTTTATTAGCAGGCTGTGATTGTTATAAAATTAGCTTTTGATGCTTGTTATTTTAATTATTATTCCTTAATTACTCATTACCACATTTGTTTGACAACTACATCATTTTCAAGCCCAGTAACTGAAAGTGTTTTGCACAAGGAAACAGTCCATCATCATTCTGAAGTCACCTGGTTGTTAACTGCTGCCAGACGCATCACAATCTTCTTCCCCATAACGAACAAGAAGTTGATTGTGGATGCAGGTAAGATGAATCTGAATATAAGACAGCACATAATATAAGCTAAAGCAGAGTGAACTTCCCCTGAGCAAAAACAGCAGCTAAACAAAGGTTTTACTCACAGCGAACGCCTCACGGAGAGCATGCAGCTTCAGGCCGATATCAGTTACCCCTCTCTCTGTAAGATGGTCCCTAAGAAACAAAAGATTTACATGCTTAGTGTATTAAACATACATTACTCCTTTATACCATTAAACTGTGAAGAGAAGCGTACCAAGTAAAGGGCACCTCCATCTCCTCTTGGCTAAGGCTCTCCTCACTCTCCTGCAAGACACATTAGCAATAAATCATTAAAACTCACACAGTAAATGTTACAGCCTCCCATTCAGGGGAATAGCAGCATCTGTAGATACACATCAGGTCTGAAACACAGAATTACCTCAGAGTCGTACTGTTCCTCTGAATCACTGTGGGGAGAGTCAACCTGCTCCTGCTCCCAGGTGGAGGTGTTCACCTGACCATCTTTAGCCACATGCAGGAACGTGCAGGACACCTTTTTAAAGGTTTGCTGTTAAATTAAAAAATATATAAAAATGAACACTGCAGACCCATATGTGTACAAAATTCCAAGAGTTACTATCTACAATAAAGACTTCATGACATTGCAATAAATTTACCACATAATCCTCAAGTGGCTCCATGATGGTTTCCACCCGGTTACAGGAAAGGAGCTCTGTAACCTTCCCATATTCAGCCTTAAGAGAACAATTTGAAGTGAACACAATTAGTCACTGCAACTAACAAAAGTTTTGTGACGCCACAACAGATAATCCCTCACCTGTATGACAGTGAAATGGTCCTCGATGGTGGTCTGATAAGGGAATCCCTGCAAATGACAATTAGCTGAAACTCAAGATCTACTTCTCAAAAGTGTTCATCTAATAATCATTAATATCAATTCTCTTCATCAGAGTAACAAAGATGGTGATTACCAGCTGGTCGAAGTAGCGCGTCTTGGTGGTTTTAAACCAGCAAAAACCACTCTCAGGACCCCTTATCATCCCGAGGAAGTATCCCTTAATGTCCACTGCCTAGAAATAGAGAAACTAAACATTAGAACTTGTAAAGAAGGATGTGTGTGTGTTTGTATCTCAGCTGCAGCACTGTACAATACCCCAGACTGGGAGTTGGAGGAGTCTGCAGTGTTGTACTCAACATTACAGCAGGTGCTGTTCAGCTCACCAGCACTGAGGGGCTGTGAAAAGTAGAAGATGAGGATCATCAGTGTTTTTTATCATAGCAGTTTCACACTAACACTTTCAAACATTCTGTCACTTGTAAAATCCAGAGATCAGATTTAGTAAATAAATGACAGGTTTGGTTACCAGAACAACAGCTGAAGATGTGGAGTGAGTTTCTGTGGGTAGCTGCGGCAGGATTGGCTCAACAACCTTAAGACACAGACACACACACACACACACAGACAAAAGCAGCCTACACGTTTCAAATGTAGTTAAAATATTTTACTGACACATACCTGGAGGACTGAGGGAGTATCTGACGATTCTCCCAGCAAATCCACAGCTTCTGCAATAAATTAGTTTCATGTAAGTTTAATTACAACTAATATTTTCTGTTAAATGTAAAACATTAAAATGGCCAAATTTATAAGGTAGTAGAGAGAGAGACCTTGTAAATTTTTCTCTCCTTTCTTTCTAATGCTTAAAAGTTAATAAACCTGTGAGTTAGTTAGCTAGTTAATTTGTGAAGAAACAGACTAATTGTAGCATTAGTAGCTTGTGTAAATTCACTGTACATGTGACTGATTAAACTCTCTAAATCCTCAAGTCCAGGCATCCTGATGAACTCCATCTCCCCATCAGGATCCACACGCTGCCGTCTACTCAGAGGGGCTTCTTGATTGCCATCCTCTTCGTCCCGCCTCCTCCTTATGCCCTGGCGTGGGACAGGAGTTATCATTGTGGCAGGAGCATAGTACATACCAGCCACAATGTTGTGGATGTCGATATTGAAATAAGGCTGGGGCAAAGGAACTGTTGAAGGCTGTGGACTCCCTGAAGGTGGTGGCCTCCTCAAAGGGGATGGGGTTTTATTTTAATAGCACTGTGTATGTTTTATACAGCAGGAAAGCCTCACTATCAAAACAAGAAGTATTTACACAAGTTATATTACTGTAATCTTCCTATAACACTGCATTAAAAACTCAGTATTTACATTTTAGCTGCATTTATAGGTGTTATACAGGGCTCTTCCAGTATCACGGCTTCACTGTTAGTCACACTGTGCACTTATTTCAATGCTTAAAAATATCTTCCCCCAAAAAATGCAGATTAAAATACATTTCTATTACAGTCTATTACTTTAGCACTTTCTTACTCCAGTGGTTCACATCCCCTTTGAGTCCAATTGTGTCTCCTCTCAAAAATTCGCCCTTTATCGTAAATTACACTACTCCTAACTATTTTATTCACGACAGCTAGAAACAAAACCTTGCTGAACAGAATTGAAACAAACAGCTTGATATTTTTGCCTAAGCTGCACTCTACATTGTCACACTAGCTCCATTTATTTGTACCGATTGGTTTTGTTCAGCTAGCTGCCTTTCCTCACAGCCCCTTTCTCTCTCCGCTTTAACAACTCGACAAACACGGACAATGAAAAATCCTTAAAATAATAAGTTACTTCATGTTATTGTAAGTATTTTAACTTA
The DNA here is from genome assembly GCF_019097595.1 of Hemibagrus wyckioides. NCBI lineage: Eukaryota > Metazoa > Chordata > Actinopteri > Siluriformes > Bagridae > Hemibagrus > Hemibagrus wyckioides. Next base: position 31,206 of record NW_026690771.1, on the reverse strand, counting down.
TTCTATTCACTCCATCAAAAAAATACTATAAACTCTGAAAAACAATTACTTAGCTACATGCTAACTAGCCGTCTAGCTAATCTTTGCTAATACTCCTCGGCTTGACTTAGTAAACTTTAACAAACGTTAAGTAAACATTGGGACTTTTATGAAAAGCTGATGTTAACATATCTGAAAACATCAACACTGTTTTCTTCTTCCCTGCTCGTTTCACTGGAGTCTGCCATTTTGTCCGCTAGCTTTAGCATACTGATCGGGTACGTAAAGCGATTAGCCGAATAAAGATTAGCCGAACAGAATTTCTCAAAACCATCTAATCATATAAAACGATATTCCTGATTGCGGTTTTTTGTAATAACGCGGTGTTTAAAAGACTTTATACTTAAGTGAAAAAGAGGAAACTCAGTAACTCACCGTTCCAGGGGTCGTACAGTCCGCTCCATCCGGGCTCGGGATCCACATCCGGGTGCTGAGGCTCGGCTCCTCCCCCGAAGTTCATCATCGCTGCGCTGTAGAGTCGGTGTAGGAGTCAAATCCAGTAGTGGAGTACAGAGAAATCCGAAACAGGGGTGTAGCAAAAATGCCAAAAGATAATCCAAATCTTGCGACCTTCAGAACCAGTATAAACCAACACTAACTAGTATAAAACAGCACTAACTAGTATAAACCAACACTAACTAGTATAAAACATCACTAACTAGTATAAACCAATATAAACCAGCACTAACTAGTATAAACCAGCACTAACTAGTATAAACCAGCACTAACTAGTAACAAGAGTCAATAATGAATAAATAATAATAATAATCATAATAATAAGCTGAAATGTCCGGGAAGCCCAGGGAGTGAAGCATAGCTGAAGTTTAAGGCAGCATGTAGCTGCACAGTTAGAATTCAAGCTGTAGGACCAGTTTAAAGACGATACGACCTTAAAAAAAAAAAAAAAACCTCCTGTTTACGGCATCTACCGAAAACCTCCGAGAAAAACCGAACTGTACGGAAACCAGGAAGTGAAGTCCGTAAAAAATGCATTTACAAATTATATATTTTACATTTTATAATTTGCTCCTGCTGAACACACTCAGTGTCCTCAAGGTAGGATGATCTTTATCCTTTAATGCCACACTGTTTCTACAATAAATCATGTTAAAGTGACAGTGTTACAGTCTAATGTTATGTAGCACACAAGACACCTCATCTTGCCGTGAATTAGCCTAATGCTAGTTACCGTGCTAGCGAACCTGGCTACTGGTTTAAACTACACAATAAAATCATTAAGCTCGGTTTAAGAATTTATTTTATTTCCACAATGAAATATTTACCCCATTAGAAGTCCATTCTTAACAACCCCTTCTCCTGGTTTTAATAAAATAAATCGTGCTTAGCTTTGTGATTCAGCAGCTAGCGCGCTAACGGACTTTAGCCGATTTTTAGCGATTTCAATGACTGTAATATTTGGACTAATCATATCTACCGAGAGAACTTGTATATTTGTTGTAATTATTTAACACTTTATTGGTTATATTAATGTGGATATGATATTTCTCCTAATAATAGTTCACCTGTTAGTGAACATGCTGCTGCTTTAAATTACACACTAAAATCCTGAACCGAGTTGATGAGCTCGGGTAACGAGAATTTAGTTTATTTCCATAATATAATATTTACCCATTTAAAAGGTGACTTTTCACACCCCTGAGTACTGGTTTTACACTAAATCATGACTAGACTAGTGATTTAGTCAGGTCTAAAGGACTTAGTTACAGATGTATGTTATCTACCTAGAGAACTTCGCTAATCATTTCATTTACACAGTTAGCATCGTGCTAGTTATCGTGCTAGCGAACTCGGCTACTGGTTTAAATGACACAACAAAATCCTTAAGCTTGGTCAAGAATTTATTTTATTTCCACAATGAAATATTTACCCTGTTAGTAGGTCACTTTTAACAACCCTGACTACTGGTTTTACACTAAATCATGATTAGCCTTGTGATCCGCTAGCTAGCGCGCTAGCGGACTTTAGCCGATTTTTACCGATTTAAATTACACTGTAATAGTTGGACTAATTATATCTACATGTCTATTTGTTGTAATTTGTACACATTTTATCGGTAAATATAATATAAATATAATGTTTAGCCTAATGTTAGTTAAGCTGCTAGTGAACTTGGCTGTTGTTTTACATTACACACTAAAATCCTGAACGAGTTGATGAGCTTGACCAACGAGAATTTCATTTATTTCCACAATATAATACTCATCCCCATTAAAAAGTCACTTTTAACAACCCTGACTACTGGTTTTATACTAAATCATACTTAGACTACTGATTAATCAGCTCTCGCGCTAAAGGGCATGGTTACAGATGTACACCGATCAGCCATAACATTATGACCACCGACAGGTGAAGTGAATAAGACTGATGATCTCCTCATCATGGCACCTGTTAGTGTGTGGGATATATTAGACAGCAGGTGAACATTTTGTCCTCATAGTTGATGTGTTAAAAGCAGGAAAAATGGGAAAGTGTAAGGATTTGAGCGAGTTTGACAAATGGTGATGGCTGCACGACTGGATCAGAGCATCTCCAAAACTGCAGCTCTTGTGGGATGTTCCCGGTCTGCAGTGGTCAGTATCTATCAAACGTGGTCCAAAGCAGGAACGGTGGTGAACCAGTGACAGAGTCATGGGCGGCCAAGGCTCACTGATACACGTGGAGAGTGAAGGCTGGCCCATGTGGTCCGATCCACAAGACGAGCTACTGTTGCCCAAATTGCTGAAGAATTTAATGCTGGTTCTGATAGAAAGGTGTCCGAATACACAGTAAATCACTGTATTTCCTGATGTCTGTGGCCTCTTTTAGCAGGATGATGCACCGTGCCCCAAAGCAAAAATGGATCAGGAATAGTTTGATGACCACAACAATGAGAATGAGGTGTTGACTTGGCTTCCAAATTCCCCAGATCTCAGTCAAATCGAGCATCTGTGGGATGTGCTGGACAAACAAGTCCAATCCATGGAGGCCCCACCTCGCAACTTACAGGACTTAAAGGATCTGCTGCTAACATCTTGGTGCCAGATACCACAGCACACCTTCAGGGATCTAGTGGAGTCCATGCCTCGACAGGTCAGGGCTGTTTTGTCAGCAAAAAGGGGACCAACAGCATATTAGGCAGGTGGTCATAATGTTATGGCTGAGCAGTGTATGGTATCTACCTAGAGAACTTCACTAATCGTTTCATTTCCACAATATCATAGTGAGTATAAAGGTTTTAATAATTATACAGTATAATATTTTTTATAGATTTGGGTGGTGGACAGGGGCAGGAGGTTTTAGAGAGTTTAATCAGGTCACATGTACAGTGAATTTACACAATCTGACTGCTACAATTTTTCTGTTTCTTCACAAGTTAACTAATTATCAAACTCACTGCTTTATTAACTTTTATGCATTAATAGGAAAGTTTGATATTGTGTAATTGAAGAGTCATAATTCTGAGTCACAGAAAAATAATCTATTGCAGAAGCCTGTGGATGTGCTGGAGGAACCAGCAGATACTCCCTCTGTCCTCCAGGTATGTGTCAGTTAAATAGTAATATTTTAACCTCATTTAAAACCTACAGGCCACTTTTTTCTAAGTGTGTGTGTGTGTGTGTGTTTGTGTGTGTGTGTTTGTGTGTATGTGTGTGTGTGTGTGTGTGTGTGTGTGTTTGTGTGTGTGTGTTTGTGTGTGTGTGTGTGTGTGTGTTTGTGTGTGTGTGTTTTTGTGTGTGTTAAGGTCATTGAGCCAATCCTGCAGCTGCTGCCCACCGAACCACACGAAGAACCTTCATCTGTCATTCTGGTAAGAAAATCCTTCATTTATTTCCTAAAGCCAGTCAATGGATTTTACAAGGTTGTTTTTACTGTAAAGAATGTTAGTATAAATCTGATATGATAAGAAGCACTTATGATCTTCATGCTCTACATTTCACAGCCGCTCGATGCTGATGAGCCGGACAGTGCCTGCCGTGATGTTCAGTGTGTGTCTGTAGTCTCCTCCCTCTCCCAGGTATTCTACACTGCTGTAACTGAGATACAAACACACAAACATCCTTCTTTACAAGATCTAATGTTAAGTTTTGTTTCTCTGTTTCTGGCCAGTGGACATAAGCAGAGACATCATTGGAATGATGAGGGGTCCAGAGAGTCGGCTCTGCTGGTTTGAAAGCACAGAGACACACTGCTTGACTCGCGAGGTAATCACAGTCTTTATTACTCTGATGAAGAGAATGGACATTTTTGAACTGACATGATTTTTAGAAGAGCACTTTTGTGAAATGTGGTTGTAGATCTTGAGTTTCATCTAATTGTCTTTTACAGGGATTCCCTTATTATACCAGTGATAAGGAGAGTTTCACTGGCATTCAGGTAAGGGATTATTCATTGTGGCATCACAAAATGTTATGAACTGCAGTGACTAATTGTGTTTGTGTGTTTTAAGTTTGTTGAGCCGAACATCCAGCTGCTGCCCACAGAACAACCTCAAGACCCTTCACCTGTTTTTCTGTTTTTTTCTAAGTGACAGAATATTAGTATGAAACTGCTGTGATCAGAAGCACTCATGATCTTCCTGCTCTACTTTTCACAGCCGCTCGATGCTGGTGAGCTGATCAGCGCTTGGTGTAATATTCAGTTCCTCTCTGCACAGGCCTCCATCTCCCAGTTAAAGGTATTCTGCAGTACAGCAGCTGAGATACAAACACACAAACACCCGTCTTTACAAGTTGTAATGTTTAGTTTTGTTTCTCTATTTTCAGTCAGTGGAAATGAAAACATACTTCCTGGGGATGATAAGGGGCCCACAGAGCCGTCTTTGTTGGTTTAAATCCACCAAGACGAGCAGCTTGAATCACATGGTAATCACAGACTTAATTACTCTGAGGAAGAGAATTGACCTTGATGATTATTAGACGCTCACGTTTGTGAAATAGATCTTGAGTTTCAGCTTTTTGTCATTTGCAGGGATTCCCTTATGAGTCCTCCATAGAGAACTGTTTCACTGGCATACAGGTAAGGGATTATTCGTTGTGGCATCACAAAACTTTTGTTAATTGCAGTGACTAATTGTGTTCACTTTAATTTGTTCTCTTAAGGCTGAATCTGGGAGGGTTACAGAGTTCATCTCCTGTAACCGAATGGAGACATCATTCGTCGTGCCACATTATTTTGTGGTAAATTTATTGCACTGTCATGAAGTGTATCTTGTAGTTAGTAACTTTTAGAATTTTGTCAGTTCTGCTTTTATTTGTCTTCCGTGTGGATATTTTTTTATTCAACAGCAAACCATTACAACGGTAACCTGCACTTTGCTGTATGTGGCTGAAGATGGACAGATGTTCACCTCCACTTGGGACTATGATCACAACGACTGTGAGGTAATTCAGACATTCAGACCTGATGTGTATCTACATATGCTGCTATTCCCCTGATTCGGATACTGTAAAATTTACTGTGTGAGTTTTAATGATTTAATGATTTGGCTTGCAGGAGAGTGAGGAGCGCCTTAACCCAGAGGAGTTGGAGGTGCCCTTTATTTGGTACGATCCTCTTCACTCTTTAATGATGTAACAGTGTATTGTATGTTTAATATACACTAAACATTTACATCTCTTGTTTCTTAGCTGCCATCTTTCAGACAGAGGGGTGACTGAAATCGGCCTGAAGGTGCCCGCGCTTCGTGAGGCGTTTGCTGTGAGTAAAACCTTTATTCAGCTTCTGTTACTGCGCAGGTAAAGTCCACTCTGCTTTAACTTTTATATTGTGTGCTGTCTTATATTCAGACTCTGCTTGCCAGCATCCACAACCAGAACTTCTTGTTCATGGCTGGAAAGAAGATGGTCATGCGACTGGCAGCAGCTAACAACCAGGTGACTTCAGAATGATGAAAGACTGTATCATTTTTGTGATGGAAATAATTTCAGTTTCTCAGCCATAGCCAAAGTGAGTTACAGAGATTTTTTCGTTTGCTTTAACAGGATGCAGTTGGTGTGCAGTTGGCCTACGAGGCCCTGATTCGATTCCTGAGGACGCCTTCCAATCAGGAATCGATTAAAGCAGAGCTCAGCTCCTGTGTAAGCTAATAAACACCTGTGTGAAATGACAGATGTTTAAAGATAACAGATTTTGCTAATATAGAAAACAGGACTCCAATATGTAAAGCTAATTTATTTTTGTATCTTTTCTCCTCTGTGCAGGACCACCACTACAACTTCCTGGATGTTTTTTTGAGCTGATTTTCTTCAGCTACTTTATAAATCGCTCAAAACCTCAGCCAGTAAGTGTCTTATCAGGAGATTTCTAAGCAATGTTTGAGTTTCAGAACATGGTCTATTTGATCTGGTTTTCTTTTTCCATATTTTTTAAACCTGATAAGACATGGCATTAATGAAGCTTGTCTTTCTTTCCAAAAGTTTAAGGGAGGTTTCTTGGAGCGCCTGCTTGCGCTCTTCAGCATGTGGGACGTGGACGTGTGGGAGCCTGCAGCAGAGCTGTACTTCACAGTGCTTATTGTAAGTGTTGAATATCTTCTGATGCCACGATCCACAAATTCTTAGGATTGTATCTTAAACTCAGTGACACTATGTTGGATGTGTGTGGAATTTGTCAATAGGATTACCTTACAGAGCTTGCTGAAGTACTCTTCACTCAGCCTCTGGAGCTCTACAGTGACCCAGCAGCCTTAGCCACCACAGTTCAGCGACTCCTCAAGCTGCACGTCCAGCTGATGATGGACATTTTGGAGGAGCTCTGAGCAATGTCTTTCCCCTTACCCACTTCATCTTTTCTTCCTCTGTTTCATTTCATCTTCTTTTCTCTCACTTCTTTTTCCTACATTGCTCAGGCTCCACACGTAAGTATGAAATCATTTTATTTCTATTTTTGATCAACTTAATATTTAAAAAATCTCTTTTCTTTCCTACAGGTTTGTACAGTGAACCCCAGGACCTGAAGAAGGGCTTAACCTTAGCATTTAAGATCCCTCATCCCTTAATAATCATCCCTTATTAATCTATCCCTCTGTTCCTATCCCACTCCCCCTATTCCTATCAATAGCCTATAGATTGTAAATACATATATAGAATTGTTTAGAAATAAACTTATTTGTATACTTCTTATAGACTTTGCTTAAATAAATGTTTATATTTGTTCCTATTGCGGTCTCATTCTGATTATTTTTAGCCATCAGTATATGTATAAAAGTTTCCTTTAAACGCAACACAAACTGAATTTTTCACTCATATACAGATCATTTGTACAGAATTTCACAACCTTTAAATGGTTTACTAAAATGTGAAAAATAACAAATATATTATATATTTGTTATTATATTATATTCAGTGTTGGGGAAAGTTACTTTTAAAAGTAATGCGTTACAATATTGTGTTACTCCCTAAAAAAGTACCAAATTGCATTACTTAGTTATTTTTTATAAAAAGTAATGTGTTACGTTACTTTTGCGATACTTTTTCTTAAATTTGACCAGTAGACTCGTTCTCTTTTCATTTTATACACATAGAAACCTATATGTGTTACATTACAAAGTAAACTCACAGTCCAAGTTAATAAAGACATTAAAGAGTGCAATATAGTCTTCCTAAAGTCATTCTAAAATTAGATCAATCTGCAAATGTTTTTTCAAAAGGTTTTGTGATCGGAGAGCACGGCCCCTGTCCATTTCCCTGATTTTGCTGATGATATTACAAAATGTCGGCGCCTTCACAGTGAAGAGTGGCTGCATCTCCTCAACAATAAATGCAGCAACCAATTTATTGAGTTCAGTCAAACTAATTGTTTTACCTGGTGGTGAACTGAAATCTAGCTTTTGTTGTTCAGCAGTAGGCGGGGTATATTAATACTGACATACATGGTTTGTTTATGTAAACTAATGTTAAATAATATCATTTAAGGGGACCATAATGTAAAGCATTATTGATTGAGACATTTCCCATATGAGTAACATAGTTATTCTACCATAATTTAAATCATATCTAAGGCTGGGTTTGATTAGGAGTGGGATTATTAGATAGATGAATTCAGACCCTCGCTGTGAAACATCACCCCCTGGACACAGGTGGACACAGCGTCCCTCATTTATTCCAAGTGTAGGGTGGCTTGAGTTCAGACACCATTAGTCAGGTGTGACAGCATTAATCATACTGCAGAATTCCTCTTCACTAAACAGCTTACGAGACAGATACCCCCTGCTGAAGAAATCTGTTTGCTTCACTTTTGTTCAGTCAGAATTCTTCAAATCTGTATTTGGCATACATTTCTTAAAACTGTTGTATTTTGCTGACATTTTAGGTCAGAAATTAAATAACTTCATGCTCAAGGGCAGGGAATAAAAAATATGATAAGGATAATTTGACAAATAAAGGTATTTGTGCACTGGAAGATCCCAGACCCAGATAAATTATTTCCTCTTGAAATCCATCTGTTTTAGTCCAGTATTTTCCCAGACCACTGCAACTATTACTACATAATAAAACACTAGCTGCAAACAAGTGGAGTATATTTTACAGCACCTATCAGTAAAAGTTATTTTATAGTGGGTTGATTAGCCTCTCACTAATTTTGATCACTGTTCAAAATCATGTTTTTTTCTTGGGCTTATGACCCAGGGACAGGTTTGCAGAAAATTACATACTTGTTTAGCACGTCTAGAAAGCAGCCATAATTTTTTCTAATACCTAAACCAGTATAAACCAGTACTAACCAGTATAAACCAGCACTAACTATAACTATAACTAACTTAAAATTTATCTATACCCTTTCATCAGATGAAAAGGGCAGAAATATGAGGTGTGTCTGGGTTTATTTGATGTCCAGAGAATGTGCTTTACCTACTGTTTCAATTACATGGACTGTGTTCCGACGGACTCTTTATAACTTTAGACCACTTTCGATGTTTTCATTTCATCTTCAGTCTGTTTCTTTTATTTTATTTCAGAAAAAAGGTAAAAGAAGACACCTGAAGTCAGCTGTTAGAAGTTGTCCTATTGCCAGGATTGACCAGTGCTCCGTTTTCTGACCCGTGTGTGTGTTACTCTCTCCTGTGGCGGACTTCGACAACTGCACATAGTCTGAACACAACAGGAGACAGCATTGCGATAAAGACTTTGCTGGATTGAACTGATAAAACACTTCCTACTCTTTTCAGACATGGTGGAGGACAATGTAACAACCCCCACAAGTGCACTTCAGAGCTGTTTTACATCCAGACTTCACTGGGGATGGCAATCAAGAATGCATGATTATATAGTGTCATGGCTGTGCAGACAAAAAATGTGGTTATAATGGAAGTCTATGGGGCAAAAACAGCCACCAACAGTAAATTAGGGAGAAAAAATTTAATCTGATGCTGCAAAAAAAACTAAAAATGCATCAAAGCTAATGTTGTTACTAATCTTTGACATGTCCAAGACTGTGATAAAAAGTAAATAAATCTCCAGTCCACAATCACTTTATATATTGTTTTTTCCCCAAATCAGTCACATCATTTATGAACTTGGCAATTAAAGAGTTAAAATCCTGGATGTTTTTGAACATTTAGTAGTTTTGATCAGAACTGAGGTGGATTAACAGATTTATGCAAACAAAAGTTGAAAAAAAAAATCATCTGATATATTTTTACAGCAGTTTATTTTAGTGCATGTTTTCATCCCCAAACATAACATTAGGGTAGTGAATTTGAACTATTTCTATTTTTTGCAGATATATGCAGAATTCTACAGAGTTACTCGAGTTGATCTCAGGCAGATCTTTCTTAGTTACTTGGACTCACTTGCACCACGATTGATCAAGCTCTATAGATCAAGAAGTGGAGCCTTGGGAGGAGAAATTCAAATACTCCTAGACAGACTTGATGAACGGGTAACAACATCAGTTTACTTCAAATTGTGAGGTTTTAAAAAACATGACTGAATACTACAAATGTTAGCTGTAGTAAAAGCCATTTACTTTGTCCATGTTTTTCCTGCTTCCTATTTGTGTTTTAGACCACTGCTGTCCTGACACACAGGAAATCTGCAGCACTTTGTGGCCTTCCCTTGTTTCTGAGAGAAAAGGAGGACAATCTACTGAGAACGTATCTGGTAATATTTTTTATCTTATCCGTCATGTCTAACATGGCTGGCCTGTGGAGACGTTTGTGAGAATGCTATCCTTTCTCAAATTGCATTTTAAGGGCATTCAGAATGTGCTATTGGGAGTGTATAGACTACAACCCAAACGACTCGCCTTAAAACAAAAATGTAAGTGTATTAAATATTTTAATGATTAGTGAACATAAGAAACCAAAACGCTCTAAATTTTACAGGAGTTGACTGGCATTTTGGGTCGTCAGTAAAGTGCTGTAATATCTTAATGTTTCATAAAATGACACATAACCCAGCACACTTGCTCATTTGACTGATGTAGGATACAACTAAGCTGAAAGATAAGGGTCTTACTCAACCAATGCTGCTTGGAAGTGTGCTGGAATTTGAACACAACCTTCTGATCAAGCCTTCTGTCACTGAGCCATTACAACCATGCCAGAGCAACACCATAACTAGTTTGCATTGATTCAGCTATTTCTCCCACTGAATTAATGGCACTTAAAGATTCCAGTGAAGCAGTGCAAGCTAGCTGTAGTGATGGCTCTGATAAGAAGGTTGTGTGTTCAAGTCCCAGCACAAAACATAACTTCCTTGATTGTAGCCTTGAGCAAGACACTTCTTCTTTTCTGTATTGATTTTGACCCATAGTTTGTTGTCTCTGTAGGACACAGTCCAGAAGGAAACCTGCACTAAGGGACTCAAAGTAGATATCCTCAGTTTTGTTGAAGATGTGGCAATAACCAACCCAAACACAAGAAGTATAGCTGTGGTGCTGGAAGAGAAAATTGTGCTTGATGATGTTGATGACCTGCCAAATGCATTTGCTTTACTTTTTGGTATCATTTATGCACTTAACATTGAGTACCTGAAGAAGTATACCTTCGAGGTGACCCAGACATTATTTCTGCACCTTGGCTCTCAGTGTACTGGAAGAGTGCAGTCATTGAAGAATAAGCTTCTGAAGCTGGATGTTTAATCTTGGCTGCTGTTTATAAAAAAGTTAACAGTTATCTATGCACTTTCATAGTTTTGTTATTGGAGCTGAGTTTGTTGGACTTGTTTGTTGAACTGTTCAAGCTGCAGCTGTGAAGCCATAGCAAAGTCATTTTTGGTCTTTTTCCATTGTTTTACCCAAATCTGATTACTTAGAAATATACAGAATACTTGCTGACTCAAAAGGTTCACACTGTAGTTTCATGGCCATAGCAGTGAATCCAGAAAAAGTCGTCGTTGTATATTTCTCAATATTTCATCTAGTTGTGTTTTGTATTCAGTGATTATTTGTTCTTTTTATTTGTTTTGGTCTCAAAATCTCTAACACTGCTTTTTTCACTCCTTGGACTCAGATTGTTTATGTACCATTGTTTAATTCAGGCTTACTCTTTTATAATTGGTGCAAAATTTTATATGGATTTTTTTATTCCTATTTGCAAACTTTCTTTCATGTTTGTATCGATTTATTGCATTATAATTGATATTTTATTTAAGATAAATGATATTAATATTGAAAAGAGAGCTTTTTGTGAAATGTATATTCAGTGCCATGAATAATGTCTGGATTTTTGGTTGTGGTCATTTGTTTCTGTTTACTGGAGAGTTATTGAGACTCAATGCCTTGGTTTTATTAAATGTTATTCAATAAATAATAGCATTTATTAAGTTGGATTGACTCATATTCTGTCTTGGAAAAGTCTCTAAATATCTGTTCATTCTTAAACTCTTCCAGTAATCAGTTCTGCTGTTTGTAACACCTCAGCTTATGGACAGACTGAGATGCAGACAGATACCATAAGCACAGACACAGCTCTTATTTTATATGCCACCATTTGCTCTTTAAAGACTTGTCTCATTTGTTTTAAAATGGATTTGAATGGGCTTGAACACGCGTATGAAAACAAACAAAACGTTACACGTCTCATTATCAACTTCTTTGGAGCATTTATTAATAAACTTGAACAAGCATCGGCTCTGTACATCCGACATTAACACTATAAACGTTTTACATAGAGTGCATTGTATAACGTAATGACATCACACCCAAATGAACCGTAATACATTCAATAAAACAAGAGTGGTTCGGCTGATGCCGTAATCTAACGAGTAAGAGTGCAATACTTAACACCCACACTTGCTCTTAGCTTATTAAGTTACCTGAAAACAAAATAACAAATAAGGCTTCTCTTTCACATAAACCATGTAAACATAAACCTTTTACACTTTTAAGTACCAAACATGTCTCGAGCAAACCTCTTTAACTTTAGCTTAGTGGCTGGCTTTGTCATAATGTCAGCAACCATTTGCTCTGTAGGTATTCCAAGATTACCTTGCCATCATTCACAGTTTCCTTTATAAAGTGCTACTTGATGTCAATGTGCTTGCACCTTTGCCTGTAAACTGGGTTTCTGGCTATTGCTATTGTACCTTGGTTGTCTTCATACACTTTTGTTTGTACGTATTGGTATGTATCCATACCTTTGAGTAGCTGCTCTAAGTAGATACATTCCTGAATGGCTAATGATAAGGACATGTATTCTGCTTCTCAAGTAGATAATGCTACTGTTGGCTGTTTTCTGGTTTTCCATGAGATCAGAGTAGTAGAGTAGTAGAGGTCACAGTATTTATTTCCACAATGAAATATTGAAATTTGGAGATTTTAGAGACTCAATGGTGAGGGACAAAATAGTCTGTGGGATTCCTGATAATGGTCTCAGGGAAAGACTGTTATGTGAACCAGCTCTGACACTGGAGAAATCAGTCAATATGTGTAGACCTGCTGAAATAACTTGTGCACAAGCCAAGGAACTACATAGAGAAGATGCTGCAGTGCAGGCCATTAAAAAAGAGGAGCAAAACACATTTTGCAAAGCAAAAGCTGCAAAGAATGAAAATCCCAAAGAGTAAATGTTGAAGATGTGGAGGCAAAATCTGCAACAATAATGTCTCTCCTGCGATGTCTTGCAGACCAAGATGACCTGTTAGACCTCCTGAAAGGCTTATTGAAATTTGTTAAATATTTCAAGGACTGGGGCTATATTCATGTGTTTTACCTCTTTTCTCTCTCTTATGTTAGTCAGCATGACTATGGTGGCAGATTTGTGCTCCCAAACCATTCTCCAGAAATCAGCCACTGTCTCCAGTTTCGGACCTGCAAACAGACCTTTTTAAAGCTTTCCAGCAGAAAGTCATGACATTCAGTAAATTCATTCTGACATTCACTCTTCTGATCTGTATGCTGTGTAACGTGTGGGTGACTGCTTCTGTGTTAGAATCTTGAAAACTGATGAAACCCTCAGATGAAAGGTCACTGACACTAACTACTAGCTGTAGTTAACTTTAGGTCTACACATATTGACCGCTTTCTCCAGTGTCAGAGCTGCTTCACATAACAGTCTTTCCCTGAGACCATTATCAGGAATCCCACAGACTATTTTGTCCCTCACCATTGAGTCTCTAAAATCTCCAAATTCACAAGTCTTACTTAGTGTGTGCAGTTCCGCAAGGTACTGGTCAAAACTCACTCCTTGTGTCTGGTCAGCAGAGAAAAACTTCTCAAAAGTGACATTCTTACTTGGCACGAAGTATTATGGAACATGTGCCACACACAAGACCTGAAATAATTGTTTGGTCTAAAAACCACACACCTGGCAACACACAAACATCATCTGACATTCACTGAATTGAACTAGATGACTGTTCCTGAGAAAATTCAGCAACTTATTATTTCAATCAATTTACGCACTAGGCTTTCTCACAACAAATCAATCTCACTGTTGGATATGTAATCTAATGATGATGAGGTAGTTCTAGGTTTCGCCTTGTTTTATATAAGCTGTATCCGATACTGCCATCCTGTGGTGAGATTGAGAATTGACCTAATACAGGAGACTTACTATCAGGTACCACAGAGTATAGAAGTAATGCATTAAGTCTCTTTATATACTTTCACAAGAAGACCAGCCTGTAACCACTTAATGAAATAGAAATAATAAATGAATTAAATGACTTGAATGAAATTTGTTTTTATACTTGTACTTCTTGATATAATAAATAGCTTTTCTTTTCTTTTCTTTTTTAAACACTTCAGTTTCAGACATCTGAATCAGTGTTTATAAGTTAGGTCTGGTGATTAATTTCAGCTGGAGGATGTGGAAAGAAAACAAGGCCTGTCCCTGCACTTTCCTTCACTTAAAGCACTCTGAAATTTCCTTCAGGATGAATGTAAAAGTTTACAGAATTGCCATATTTGGCTGACGGTCTGTGTGCTCAGCTGTTTAAAGAGGCAGAAGGCCATCATACAGAGGTGGCAGCAGGAATAACACAGGCTACTGACTTAACACCTTACTACACACTGTGTCACTTTAAATTTCATTCATTCTCAGACATTTGGACCCCACTATATATTTTATTATGGCCTTAGCAAGGCTATAAAGTGTCCAGCTTTTATATATTTCTTTTCTGTTTTGTACATTCCTTATTTTGAAGGCTAGTGTATTAATTTAAGTGTGTTCATTTATGACAGAAATGGCCTCAATGTGTCTTAAAATGTCCTTGTTTTGTCTGTGCAGGCAACATTTATAACTGATTCCAGGTGTTTTGAGGAAATGCATCTCAAGCTCTGACATACTGCTGTGGCTGAAATTGATTTTTAAGACACTAATGTACATGGAAGTTGCTGGACAAAGCTCAGTCTGATGGTGTGCTTTTAGATCATTTGTGGCATATCTTGCTTCTTGTCATAGATAAATGTGATCTGTCTGAAAATGGAAAAATGGTGTTGGCAGTAGGACTAAAAGGGAACTGGAAGCAAACATTTTGATCAGTGGAGTTAATAAAGCTTATCTAACAGTTAGAACAGCTGTCCTGTGTGACTGAACAAAAGTGAAGCAAACAGATTTCTTCAGCAGGGGGTATCTGTCTCGTAAGCTGTTTAGTGAAGAGGAATTCTGCAGTATGATTAATGCTGTCACACCTGACTAATGGTGTCTGAACTAAACAAGTATGTAATTTTCTGCAAACCTGTCCCTGGGTCATAAGCCCAAGAAAAAAACATGATTTTGAACAGTGATCAAAATTAGTGAGAGGCTAATCAACCCACTATAAAATAACTTTTACTGATAGGTGCTGTAAAATATACTCCACTTGTTTGCAGCTGGTGTTTTATTATGTAGTAATAGTTGCAGTGGTCCGGGAAAATACTGGACTAAAACAGAGGGATTTCAGGAGGAAATAATTTATCTGGGTCTGGGATCTTCCGGTGCACAAGTACCTTTATTTGTCTTAAATTATCCTTATCATATTTTTTATTCCCTGCCCTTGAGCATGAAGTTATTTAATTTCTGACCTAAAATGTCAGCAAAATACAACAGGTTTAAGAAATGTATGCCAAATACAGATTTGAAGAATTCTGACTGAACAAAAGTGAAGCAAACAGATTTCTTCAGCAGGGGGTATCTGTCTCGTAAGCTGTTTAGTGAAGAGGAATTCTGCAGTATGATTAATGCTGTCACACCTGACTAATGGTGTCTGAACTCAAGCCACCCTACACTTGGAATAAATGAGGGACGCTGTGTCCACCTGTGTCCAGGGGGTGATGTTTCACAGCGAGGGTCTGAATTCATCTATCTAATAATCCCACTCCTAATCAAACCCAGCCTTAGATATGATTTAAATTATGGTAGAATAACTGTTACTCATATGGGAAATGTCTCAATCAATAATGCTTTACATTATGGTCCCCTTAAATGATATTATTTAACATTAGTTTACATAAACAAACCATGTATGTCAGTATTAATATACCCCGCCTACTGCTGAACAACAAAAGCTAGATTTCATTTCACCACCAGGTAAAACAATTAGTTTGACTGAACTCAATAAATTGGTTGCTGCATTTATTGTTGAGGAGATGCAGCCACTCTTCACTGTGAAGGCGCCGACATTTTGTAATATCATCAGCAAAATCAGGGAAATGGACAGGGGCCGTGCTCTCCGATCGCAAAACCTTTTGAAAAAACATTTGCAGATTGATCTAATTTTAGAATGACTTTAGGAAGACTATATTGCACTCTTTAATGTCTTTATTAACTTGGACTGTGAGTTTACTTTGTAATGTAACACATATAGGTTTCTATGTGTATAAAATGAAAAGAGAACGAGTCTACTGGTCAAATTTAAGAAAAAGTATCGCAAAAGTAACGTAACATTACTTTTTATAAAAAATAACTAAGTAATGCAATTTGGTACTTTTTTAGGGAGTAACACAATATTGTAACGCATTACTTTTAAAAGTAACTTTCCCCAACACTGAATATAATATAATAACAAATATATAATATATTTGTTATTTTTCACATTTTAGTAAACCATTTAAAGGTTGTGAAATTCTGTAAAAATGATCTGTATACGAGTGAAAAATTCAGTTTGTGTTGCGTTTAAAGGAAACTTTTATACATATACTGATGGCTAAAAATAATCAGAATGAGAAAGCAATAGGAACAAATATAAACATTTATTTAAGCAAAGTCTATAAGAAGTATACAAATAAGTTTATTTCTAAACAATTCTATATATGTATTTACAATCTATAGGCTATTGATGGGAATAGGGAGTGGGATAGGAACAGAGGGATAGATTAATAAGGGATGATTATTAAGGGATGAGGGATCTTAAATGCTAAGGTTAAGCCCTTCTTCAGGTCCTGGGGTTCACTGTACAAACCTGTAGGAAAGAAAAGAGATTTTTTAAATATTAAGTTGATCAAAAATAGAAATAAAATGATTTCATACTTACGTGTGGAGCCTGAGCAATGTAGGAAAAAGAAGTGAGAGAAAAGAAGATGAAATGAAACAGAGGAAGAAAAGATGAAGTGGGTAAGGGGAAAGACATTGCTCAGAGCTCCTCCAAAATGTCCATCATCAGCTGGACGTGCAGCTTGAGGAGTCGCTGAACTGTGGTGACTAAGGCTGCTGGGTCACTGTAGAGCTCCAGAGGCTGAGTGAAGAGTACTTCAGCAAGCTCTGTAAGGTAATCCTATTGACAAATTACACACACATCCAACATAGTGTCACTGAGTTTAAGATACAATCCTGAGAATTTGTGGATCGTGGCATCAGAAGATATTCAACACTTACAATAAGCACTGTGAAGTACAGCTCTGCTGCAGGCTCCCACACGTCCACGTCCCACATGCTGAAGAGCGCAAGCAGGCGCTCCAAGAAACCTCCCTTAAACTTTTGGAAAGAAAGACAAGCTTCATTAATGCCATGTCTTATCAGGTTTAAAAAATATGGAAAAAGAAAACCAGATCAAATAGACCATGTTCTGAAACTCAAACATTACTTAGAAATCTCCTGATAAGACACTTACTGGCTGAGGTTTTGAGCCATTTATAAAGTAGCTGAAGAAAATCAGCTCAAAAAAACATCCAGGAAGTTGTAGTGGTGGTCCTGCACAGAGTAGAAAAGATACAAAAATAAATTAGCTTTACATATTGGAGTCCTGTTTTCTATATTAGCAAAATCTTTTATCTTTAAACATCTGTCATTTCACACAGGCGTTTATTAGTAACCCTCTGTAACCCTCCCAGATTCAGCCTTAAGAGAACAAATTAAAGTGAACACAATTAGTCACTGCAATTAACAAAAGTTTTGTGATGCCACAACGAATAATCCCTTACCTGTATGCCAGTGAAACAGTTGTCTATGGAGGACTCATAAGGGAATCCCTGCAAATGACAAAAAGCTGAAACTCAAGATCTATTTCACAAACGTGAGCGTCTAATAATCATCAAGGTCAATTCTCTTCCTCAGAGTAATTAAGTCTGTGATTACCATGTGATTCAAGCTGCTCGTCTTGGTGGATTTAAACCAACAAAGACGGCTCTGTGGGCCCCTTATCATCCCCAGGAAGTATGTTTTCATTTCCACTGACTGAAAATAGAGAAACAAAACTAAACATTAGAACTTGTAAAGACGGGTGTTTGTGTGTTTGTATCTCAGCTGCTGCACTGTAGAATACCTTGAACTGGGAGATGGAGGCCTGTGCAGAGAGGAACTGAATATTACACCAAGCGCTGATCAGCTCACCAGCATCGAGCGGCTGTGAAAAGTAGAGCAGGAAGATCATGAGTGCTTCTGATCACAGCAGTTTCATACTAATATTCTGTCACTTAGAAATAAACAGAAAAACAGGTGAAGGGTCTTGAGGTTGTTCTGTGGGCAGCAGCTGGATGTTCGGCTCAACAAACTTAAAACACACAAACACAATTAGTCACTGCAGTTCATAACATTTTGTGATGCCACAATGAATAATCCCTTACCTGAATGCCAGTGAAACTCTCATCACTGGTATAATAAGGGAATCCCTGTAAAAGACAATTAGATGAAACTCAAGATCTACAACCACATTTCACAAAAGTGCTCTTCTAAAAATCATGTCAGTTCAAAAATGTCCATTCTCTTCATCAGAGTAATAAAGACTGTGATTACCTCGCGAGTCAAGCAGTGTGTCTCTGCGCTTTCAAACCAGCAGAGCCGACTCTCTGGACCCCTCATCATTCCAATGATGTCTCTGCTTATGTCCACTGGCCAGAAATAGAGAAACAAAACTTAACATTAGATCTTGTAAAGAAGGATGTTTGTGTGTTTGTATCTCAGTTACAGCAGTGTAGAATACCTGGGAGAGGGAGGAGACTACAGACACACACTGAACATCACGGCAGGCACTGTCCGGCTCATCAGCATCGAGCGGCTGTGAAATGTAGAGCATGAAGATCATAAGTGCTTCTTATCATATCAGATTTATACTAACATTCTTTACAGTAAAAACAACCTTGTAAAATCCATTGATTGGCTTTAGGAAATAAATGAAGGATTTTCTTACCAGAATGACAGCTGAAGGTTCTTCGTGTGGTTCGGTGGGCAGCAGCTGCAGGATTGGCTCAATGACCTTAACACACACACACACACACACACACACACACAAACACACACAAACACACACACACACTTAGAAAAAAGTGGCCTGTAGGTTTTAAATGAAGTTAAAATATTACTATTTAACTGACACATACCTGGAGGACAGAGGGAGTATCTGCTGATTCCTCCAGCACATCCACAGGCTCTGCAATAGATTATTTTTCTGTGACTCAGAATTATGACTCTTCAATTACACAATATCAAACTTTCCTATTAATGTATAAAAGTTAATAAAGCAGTGAGTTTGATAATTAGTTAACTTGTGAAGAAACAGAAAAATTGTAGCAGTCAGATTGTGTAAATTCACTGTACATGTGACCTGATTAAACTCTCTAAAACCTCCTGCCCCTGTCCACCACCCAAATCTATAAAAAATATTATACTGTATAATTATTAAAACCTTTATACTCACTATGATATTGTGGAAATGAAACGATTAGTGAAGTTCTCTAGGTAGATACCATACACCGCTCAGCCATAACATTATGACCACCTGCCTAATATGCTGTTGGTCCCCTTTTTGCTGCCAAAACAGCCCTGACTGTCGAGGCATGGACTCCACTAGATCCCTGAAGGTGTGCTGTGGTATCTGGCACCAAGATGTTAGCAGCAGATCCTTTAAGTCCTGTAAGTTGCGAGGTGGGGCCTCCATGGATTGGACTTGTTTGTCCAGCACATCCAACAGATGCTCGACTGGATTGAGATCTGGGGAATTTGGAAGCCAAGTCAACACCTCATTCTCATTGTTGTGGTCATCAAACCATTCCTGATCCATTTTTGCTTTGGGGCACGGTGCATCATCCTGCTGAAAGAGGCCACAGACATCAGGAAATACCGTTACCATGAAAGGGTGTAGATGGCCTGCAACAATGCTTAGGTAGGTGGTTCATGTCAAAGCAACATCCATATGGATGGCAGGACCAAAAGGTTTCCCAGCAAAACATTGCCCAAAGCATGACACTGCCTCCGCCAGCTTGCCCTCTTCCCATAGTGCATCCTGGTGCCATGTGCACACACACCCGTCCATCCACGCCATGTTAAAGAAAACTTGATTTATCAGACCAGGTCACCTTCTTCCATTGCTTCGTGGTCCAGTTCTGATGCTCACGTGCCCATTGTTGGTGCTTTCAGTGGTGCACAGGGGTCAACATGGGCGCCCTGACTATGCAGTCCCATAAGTAACAAACCGTGATTTACTGTGTATTCGGACACCTTTCTATCAGAACCAGCATTAAATTCTTCAGCAATTTGGGCAACAGTAGCTCGTCTTGTGGATCGGACCACATGGGTCAGCCTTCATTCTCCACGTGCATCAGTGAGCCTTGGCCGCCCATGACCCTGTCACCGGTTCACCACCGTTCCTGCTTTGGATCACGTTTGATAGATACTGACCACTGCAGAGCGGGAACATCCCACAAGAGCTGCAGGTTCGGAGGTGCTCTGATCCAGTCGTTGCAGCCATCACCATTTGTCAAACTCGCTCAAATCCTTACACTTTCCCATTTTTTCCTGCTTTTAACACATCAACTATGAGGACAAAATGTTCACCTGCTGCCTAATATATCCAACACACTAACAGGTGCCATGATGAGGAGATCATCAGTCTTATTCACTTCACCTGTCGGTGGTCATAATGTTATGGCTGATCGGTGTACATCTGTAACCATGCCCTTTAGCGCGAGAGCTGATTAATCAGTAGTCTAAGTATGATTTAGTATAAAACCAGTAGTCAGGGTTGTTAAAAGTCACTTTTTAATGGGGATGAGTATTATATTGTGGAAATAAATGAAATTCTCGTTGGTCAAGCTCATCAACTCGTTCAGGATTTTAGTGTGTAATGTAAAACAACAGCCAAGTTCACTAGCAGCTTAACTAACATTAAATAAACATTATATTTATATTATATTTACCGATAAAATGTGTACAAATTACAAAAAATAGACATGTATATATAATTAGTCCAACTATTACAGTGTAATTTAAATTGGTAAAAAGAGGCTAAAGTCAGCTAGCCTTGCGCTAGCTAGCGGATCACAAGGCTAATCATGATTTAGTGTAAAACCAGTAGTCAGGGTTGTTAAAAGTGACCTACTAACAGGGTAAATATTTCATTCTGGAAATAAAATTAATTCTTGACCAAGCTTAAGGATTTTATTGTGTCATTTAAACCAGTAGCCGAGTTACGCTATACGATAACTAGCATGATGCTAACTGTGTAAATGAAATGATTAGCGAGGATTCTCTAGGTAGATAACATACATCTGTAACTAAAGTCCTTTAGACCTGACTAAATCACTAGTCTAGTCATGATTTAGTGTAAAACCAGTACTCAGGGTGTGAAAAAGTCACCATTGAAATGGGTAAATATTATATTATGGAAATAAACTAAATTCTCGTTACCCGAGCTCATCAACTCGGTTCAGGATTTTAGTGTGTAATTTAAAGCAACAGCATGTTCACTAACAGGTGAACTATTATTAGGAGAAATATCATATTCACATTAATATAACCAATAAAGTGTTAAATAATTACAACAAATATACAAAGTTCTCTCGGTAGATATGATTAGTCCAAATATTACACTGTCATTGAAATCGCTAAAAATCGGCTAAAGTCCGTTAGCGTAGCTGCTGAATCACAAAGCTAAGCACGATTTATTTTATTAAAACCAGGAGAAGGGGTTGTTAAGAATGGACTTCCTAATGGGAGTAAATATTTCATTGTGGAAATAAAATAAATTCTTAAACCGAGCTTAATGATTTTTATTGTGTAGTTTAAACCAGTAGCCAGGTTAAGCTAGCATGGTAATGAGCATTAGGCTAATTCACGGCAAGATGAGGTGTCTTGTGTGCTACATAACATTAGACTGTAACACTGTCACTTTAACATGATTTATTGTAGAAACAGTGTGGCATTAAAGGATAAAGATCATCCTACCTTGAGGACACTGAGTGTGTTCAGCAGGAGCAAATTATAAAATGTAAAATATATAATTTGTAAATGCATTTTTTTACGGACTTCACTTCCTGGTTTCCGTAAGGTTCGGTTTTCTCGGAGGTTTTGGTAGATTCCGTAAACAGGAGTTTTTTTTTTTTTAAGGTCGTATCGTCTTTAAACTGGTCCTACAGCTTGAATTCTAACTGTACAGCTACATGCTGCCTTAAACTTCTGCCATGCTTCACTCCCGGGGCTTCCCGGACATTTCAGCTTATTATTATGATTATTATTATTTATTCATTATTGACTCTTGTTACTAGTTAGTGCTGGTTTATACTAGTTAGTGCTGGTTTATACTGGTTTATACTAGTTAGTGCTGGTTTATACTGGTTTTATACTAGTTAGTGCTGGTTTATATTGGTTTATACTAGTTAGTGCTGTTTTATACTAGTTAGTGTTGGTTTATATTGGTTCTGAAGGTCATAAGATTTGGATTATCTTTTGGCATTTTGCTACACCCCTGTTTGGGATTTCTCTGTACTCCACTACTGGATTTGACTCCTACACCGACTCTACAGCGCAGCGATGATGAACCGGGGGGAGCCGGCCTCAGCACCCGGATGTGGATCCCGAGCCGGATGGGGCGGACTGTGCGACCCTGGAGCGGTGAGTTACTGAGTTTCCTCTTTTTCACTTAAGTATAAAGTCTTTTAAACACCCAGCGTTATTACAAAAAACCACAATCAGGAATATTCGTTTTATACTGAGTTAGATGGTTTTGAGAAATTCTGTTCGGCTAATAAACTGCATTATCCACGATCAGTATGCACTTTAAAGCTAGCGGACAAAATGGCGAACTCCAGTGAAAGCTTGAGCAGCAGGAAAAGAAAGAAAACAGTGTTGATGTTTTCCAGATATGTTAACATCAGCTTTTTCATAAAAAGTCCCAATGTTTACTTAACGTTTGTTAAAGTTTACTAAGTCAAGCCGAGGAGTATTAGCAAAAGATTAGCCTAGGCGGCTAGTTAGCATGTAGCTAAAGTAATTGTTTTCAGTGTTTATAGTTTTTTTGATGGAGTGAATAGAATGAGTTAAAATACTTACAATAACATGGAAGTAACTTATTATTTTAAGGATTTTCATTGTCCGTGTTTGTGTCGAGTTGTTAAAAGCGAGGAGAGAGAGAAAGGGGCTGTGTGAGGAAAGGCAGCTAGCTGAACAAAACCAATCGGTACAAATAAATGGAGCTAGTGTGTGGCAATGTAGAGTGCAGCTTAGGCAAAAATATCAAGCTGTTTTGTTTTTCAATTCTGTTCCAGCAAGGTTTTGTTTCTAGCTGTCGTGAATAAAATAGTTAGAGAGTATTAGTGTAATTTCACGATAAAAGAGGCGAATTTTTGAGGAAGGAGACACAATTGGACTCAAAGGGGATGTGAAGCACTGGAGTAAGAGAAAGTGCTAAAGTAATAGACTGTAATAGAATGTATTTTAATCTGCATTTTTGGGGAAGATATTTTTAAGCACATTGAGAAATAAGTTGCACAGTGTGACTAACAGTGAAGCCGTGATACTGGAAAGAGCCCTGTATAACACCTATAAATGCAGCTATAATGTAAATACTGAGTTTTTAATGCAGTGTTATAGGGAAGATTACAGTAATATAACTTTGTGTAAATACTTCTTGTTTTTTTTGATAGTGAGGCTTTCCTGCTGTATAAAACATACACAGTGCTATTAAATAAAAAACCCCATCCCCTTTGAGGAGGCCACCACCTTCAAGGGAGTCCACAGCCTTCAACAGTTCCTTTGCCCCAGCCTTATTTCAATATAGAGCATCCACAACATTGTGGCTGGTATGTACTAATGCTCCTGCCACAATGATAACTCTGTCCGCACGCCAGGGTGACACTTAAGGAGGAGGCGGAGACGAAAGAAGGATGGCAATCAAGAAGCCCCTCTGAGTAGGCCGGCTTGGCGTGTGGTTATCCCTGATGAGGGAGGTGGAGTTCATCAGAGGCGCCTGGACTTGAGGATTTAGAGAGTTTAAATCAGTCACATGTACAGTGAATTTACACAAGCTACTAATGCTACAATTAGTCTGTTTCTTCACAAATTAACTAGCTAACTAACTCCACAGGTTTATTAACTTTTAAGCATTAGAAGAAAGGAGAGAGAGAGAAAAAATTTACAAGGTCTCTCTCTCTACTACCTTATAAATTTGGCCATTTTAATGTTTTACATTTAACAGAAAATATTAGTTGTAATTAAACTTACATGAAACTAATTTATTGCAGGAGCTGTGGATTTGCTGAGAGGAATCATCCAGATACTCCCTCAGTCCTCAGAGTATGTGTCAGTAAAAGCTATTTTAACTACATTTTGAAAGCGTGTGAGGCTGCTTTTGTCTAGGAGTGTGTGTGTGTGTCTGTCTGTGTGTCTGTCTGTTGTGTCTGTCTGTGTGTGTCTGTCTGTGTGTGTCTGTCTGTGTGTCTGTCTGTGTGTCTGTCCTGTGTGTCTGTCTGTCTAAAGGAGTTGTTGAGCCAAATCCTGCACGCAGCTACCCACAGAAACTCACTCCACATCTTCAGCTATGTTGTTCTGGTAACCAAACCTGTCATTTTTATTTACTAAATCTGATCTCTGGATTTTCCAAGTGACAGAATGTTTGAAAGTGTTAGTGTGAAACTGCTTTATGATAAAAAACACTGATGATCCTCATCTTCTACTTTTCACAGCCCCTCTCAGTGCTGAGTGAGCTGAACAGCACCTGCTGTAATGTTAGAGTACAACACTGCCAGACTCCTCCAACTCCCAGTCTGGGAGTATTGTACAGTGCTGCAGCTGAGATACAAACACACACACATCCTTCTTTACAAGTTCTAATGTTTAGTTTCTCTATTTCTAGGCAGTGGGCGTTAAGGGATACTTCCTCGGGATTGATAAGGGGTTACCTGAGAGTGGATTTGCTGGTTAAAACCACCAAGGCAGCTTCACTTCGACCAGCTGGCTAATCACCATCTTTGTTACTCTGATGAAGAGAATTGATATTAATGATTATTAGATGAACACTTTTTGAGAAGTAGATCTTGAGTTTCAGCTAATTGTCATTTGCAGGGATTCCCTTATCAGACCACCATCGAGACCATTTCCACTGCCATACAGGTGAGGGATTATCTGTTGTGGCGTCACAAAACTTTTGTTAGTTGCAGTGACTAATTGTATTCACTTCAAATTGTTCTCTTAAAGGCTGAATATGGGAAGGTTACAGAGCTCCTTTCACTGTAACCGGGTGGAAACCATCATGGAGCCAAGTTCATCAAGTTCACTCTGCTTTAAGCTTATATTTATGTGCTGTCTTATATTCCAGATTCATGAGTATGTAATATGAGTAATTAAGGAATAATAATTAAAATAACAAGCATCAAAAAAGCTAATTTTATAACAATCACAGCCTGCTAAAAAAGGACATTCTTAGGATGAATATTAAAATAAAATGTACATAATGAAGAGGGCTCTGGGATAGCCTGCAGTGAGTTGAGACAGCATTTAGCCCCATGTCATACATCATCTGTGTATCTTTAGTAAAGTACTACAGGACATGCTGAAGGAGCTTACATACTGCTTCATTTAGGAGTTTAAAATGAGGATTTCCACGTTAAAAAGCTGAAGCCAAAGTGATTATTTTGTTTGTTTGTTTTAACAGGATGCAGGTCGTGTACAGCTGGACTACGAGGCTCTGATTCGTTTCCTGAAGACTCCTTCTTATCAGGACTGGATTGCCTTGCAGAGCTCCTCCGGGATCCCTATGTAAGCTTATAACCTGAATGCTTGTGTAACATGACAAATGTTTAAATCTAAAAGATTTTGATGTGATAGAAAACAGGACTCCATTAATGTAAAGCTAATTTCTTCTTGTAACTTTTTCTCTTCTGTGCAGGTCTACCACTACAACCGTAATTTGGACATCTTTTTTGAGCTACTGCTTCTATTAGAAGCTATTTTACAGAAACAGCTCAATACCTGAGACAGTAAGAGTCTTATCAAGAGGAGATTTAAAAGCCATGCTTGAATGTAGATTTCAGAACATGGTTTTATTTTATCTCATTTTTATTTTCCATGTTGTTAACTCCCTGATATGACATGATGATATTAATGGAGCTTGTCGTCTTTCTTTCCTAAAGCTTAAGGAGAGGATTCTTGGAGGCGCCTGTTTGCGCTCATCAGCATGTGGGGAGGTAGGCGTGTGGAAGCCTGCAAAGCAAGGACCTACTTTAGAAGTGCTTATTGTAGAGTGTCTAATATCTTCTGATGCTGTGATCCACAAGAATTCTCAGTATTGTATCCTAAACTCAGTGACACTATGTTGGGTGTGACAGTGATGATGTAATTTGTCTATAGGATCAGCTTACAGATCTGCGCTGAAGTGCTGTTTACTCCAGCCCCGGAGTTCTACCAAGACCCAGCAGCCTTAGCCAGCAAACTGGAGACCCTTTCCTCAGACAGCGTGTCCAGAAGATGATGGACATTTTGTGGAAGCTCTGAGCAATGTCCTTCCTTCTACCAAATTCCTCTTTTCTTCCATCTGTTCCATTTCTTTTCCCTCACTTCTTTTCTATATACATTGCTCCAAGCTCTCCACACGTAAGTAAGAAATTAATTTTATTCTTGTTTTTGATGAACTTAATATATTAAAGTATACTCTTTTCTTCCCTACAGGTCTGTAAAGTGAACCCAGCACCCAAGGAGTAGTTTTAATATCCCTCATCCCTCATAAACGTCCCTTATCAATCTATCCCTCTATCCTTGTCTATATAGATAACTGCTAATAGTAATTAGTATAAATAGTAGCTGCAAATAATATTGTTGTAAGAAATAAACTTATAGTTGTATAGTGTTTATATAGTTTACTTTAATAAATGTTTTCATTTGCTCCTATTACCCGTCTCATTCCTGATTATTTTTAGTCATCAGTACATGTCTATATAATTTTCCTTTAAAAAGCAACACAACACTAAATAGAACTTTTCACTCATTTTTTTACAAATCCTTTTTAAAGAACTTCAGAAACTTTGGTTTACTAAAATGTAGAAAAAGCTTTGACAAATAACATCCAACAAAATTCAGATATTTATAGTCTTTTAAAGTTTGTTTCCAAAATGTAAGAAAAATCTGTAACATTTGAGGAATTGCACACATTTACATTTAAGCATCCAGAGCACAGTTATTGTATAAAAAGTCTGAAATCTTGAGATAAAAATCTGAAAATCTAAATTGTAGAGGACTCAAAAATGTGGATTTACAGTTTTACACCCAAATCACACACCACTGCATAGCACATCATTTTATAATGCGAGATTACTCTCTGAACTCTCAAGGTTACTCTTTAAGAAGAAATAGTTTATAATATCAGTAGTCTTTAAGGTGTTTTCCAAAATAAATAAAAAAATAAAAAGTCCTGTTCATAGAAAATGAAGGTTGGTTAGATGTTTAAAATGGAAAGGAATGCTTATTGTCTTTCCAGTCATTCCAAAACACTGTTGAGTGAAACACTAGAGTGATTTAATTTGTGTGTTTTTAGTACTTTCTAGTTTCTTAACAAAAGTACATTAAAGTACAGTAAAATAAAAAATAAATAAATAAAATTGAAGTCTGTTTCTTTCTCCAGTTTTGGGCTTCAAGCAGTTTTATTATTTAGAAGGGGATGCTCATGATTTACAGCCATGTCCACAATTTTCTCCATATCATGCATTTATTGCTAGTCCCCTATTTTTTCTTAAGGTTTCAGATCAAGTGACTGACTTTTTCTCCACAAGAATTTCCCAGTTTTTAGTTTGGAGGCATTTTTCCTGAACTTTAGTTGATGTTTCTATACTCCTCAGAATTCATTTTGCTTCTGCAATCAGCAGTTCCATCATCA
Organism: Hemibagrus wyckioides; assembly: GCF_019097595.1. Classification (NCBI taxonomy): domain Eukaryota; kingdom Metazoa; phylum Chordata; class Actinopteri; order Siluriformes; family Bagridae; genus Hemibagrus; species Hemibagrus wyckioides. The sequence goes on along the minus strand of NW_026690771.1, from coordinate 3,232 downwards.
GGCTCATGTTTTACAGATATGATAGCATGCTTAGATCTTGCGCCAGTTTCTTTCGCCTCCACATTTTTGATCCACTGTTTTTTGTGGGTAACTATTATTTTACATTTTGCAGTATTTTACATTTTGCATCTGAGAATTTGGTCTTAAACTTTTTGTTTGTGTAGAAATGTAAAACTACCAGTGGAATTCAGAGGCAATTAAAGCACACATTATAGAAGTTCACTGTGCCTTAACCCATAAGAACCCAGACCCCTTTCTCCTTCAGGGAAAATGATGGGGGACATAACACAGAACTAAATAGATGCCAAATAACACATTTCTCAACTTTTTTCTTCAAAATACCACCCCTACTGTCAGGGATCTGTGATGTTACATATATGTCACAATGGGCATTAAGCAGCGGACCCATTTCTCATGAAACCCCATGAAATTTGTTTATCGCGGCAATAACCTAGGCCAAATGCGAAACATTTGAAGCAATTTCTTTCCTCAGTGAAACTAAGATGCACTTCACATTTCTCACAGAGGGTGGTGGTTGCATTGATTTTGCAGAATTTACAGCGACCACACTTCACAGGCCAGTGTGCAACCTGGTCCACATGAACATCATCTGGAACTCCAACACTTGAACTTTCTTGGGAGGTGGTGGTGGAGTTGGTGTTAGTGATAGAGCGGCCCCTTTGTGAATGCAGGAGAATAAGGCTAGTTGCAACCTCAGCCTGGAAGCTCCTTTTGTTTCAGTGGCTTGTGTGGACACCAAGTAGTTTTACAGTCACGGCGGGAGATCAGCCATGCATTGACATAGGCAAGCATTATGGTTTGCCAGAACAGGTAGAAGGAACCACCTCCGTGACCTCATGTGGTACTTGTACCTTGTGGCAGCTTATGCATCTTGGAGGTCAACAAATGTTGTGAGACACAAAATCACATGACCTATCACATGACCCACCAGGTCATGAGATATACCAGACTGACCACTTTAAAAAACAGAAATGGCACAGGATGGTTTTGTTGGTGTAATTAGTGCCAGATATAAAGAGTTAAACAGCATTAAAACAAGATGCAATGGTACATGAACCTGAATGACCTTATAAATCAGCTTTCATCCTCTGGAAAAAAAAATCATATCCCAATCTCTACATATCTGTTTCACTCTTAAACTCTTCCAGTAATCAGTTCTGCTGTTTGTAACACCTCCAGATTATGGACAGACTGAGATGGACAGACAGATACCATAAGCACAGACACAGCTCACACAGCTTATTTTATATGTCATCATTTGCTCTTAAAGACTTGTCTCATTTGTTTTTAAAGCTGGATTTGAGTGGGCTTGCTGTTTTATTTTTTTGCCATAAACCTTGAAATGATTAGAAATATTACCTTTGTGTGCTATTTAAATAAAACTGCAATTTTAAACAATTTAATCAAGCTGCTGCCTGCTGGACCCTTGTGCAAAGCCCTTTGCACCCCCTTAACTGCTCAGCTGTGAAATGTGAGTTGCTCTGGATAAGAGAGTCTGACGATAAATCTTGTAAATGTAGATGGTACTGTTTGTTTTGTGCATGCCTTTGATAAAAATATCCAGCCTGATCTAATTTAAACAATGAAGGTAACTTTTTGCATCAGATTATTATGTAGATTAAGACTAGTCTTTGTATTTATTACTTAATTTTCTCTATGCAAGAAATACTTTTGCTAGTAAAGTCTACTTCATTTAAGCATTTCTTAGTCATTGTTTTGTGTTTTTTCTCTACTAAACTTTGAGAGTTTCAAAAAAGTGGATTTTTAATTGGAAATATACACACACCTGATCCTGGTAGTCAGCAGCAGGTAGGGCAATGATAGTTGGAAATTAACATTATAAACCAAAATAGAGCACAACCTGAGAAAGTGCAGTATAAAACCAACAACTGCCAAAGAGCTAGCTCATTATAATCGAGTCTACCATCAATGGCATCTGTATAGCTTTAGACATGCAAGATCACCTTGAGATCACGATTTCTTGGAGGACATTTTGGTCCACTTCCTCATGCTGGCAGTTGGACCTTACTTCTCATTGCACAACAAAAATATTGCAAATACCAACGCATTACACATAAACACATCATGAACCCACGTCTAACGTCCATGTTTTCTAGCAAATTCGAGAAAGGAAAGCAGGTCAGAAAAGGTCAGTCGGGACTAATCATAACATCTGAACTTTTATAACTTTTACAACTTAGAAAACAAAATTTTCCAGTTTTACTCCAAATTAGGGTGATGCAAGAAATGAGTACACCCCACTGAAAGTCTCTGGAGCAAAGGTAAATTTTAAGACTACAAATGTCTAATATTTTTTGTTGTATTTTTGTATATTTTTGTTATATTTTGTACCCTTAAATTGGGGTATTTTAGTATTTTTGTTATATTCCTTCTTATTTTATTTATTACCTGTGGCTTGTAGATACTGCTGGTGCCAGATTCCACAGCATACTTCAAGAGCTCTTGTAGACTCCAAGCTTTGAAAGGTCTGAGCTGTTTTGTATCGATAGGGCCTTACACAGTGATTAGGCAAGTGGTTTTAATGTTATGGCTGATAAGTTGTACATCCCATATCATCTGAGACAGTTATTTGTCATCATGCCCAAACTTATGGCAATACATTAAACACCACAAATTGGATAGCCAAAATAGACACATCCAATATGCGACCCTATGTCAATGCTTGTATGCGTTATTCTAAGATGCGGTCCCTTATGCAGAATACTTGTGTGAGGTCCTTTGTGACTTCTCATTTTGCTTTAGATGCGATCAGTCACTTGAAGTGAGTTGGCACCACTATCCAGTCCCTCATCTGGCCAAAAGTGTTACACCTTTTGTTAAGGGAATGCAGCTGATGTCTTGCCCAAACTGGAGTATAAAATAATAAATATAAAGTATATTAGAGCTTCCAGATACAGTGAAATGGCAATAAGTACACAAAGATTCTGCAAAAAATGTGAAAATTTACAATCTATATAATGTTTAATTTATATCTTATATCTATTATATCTTGTGTTTAATACTCAAAATGTGAATAACCTGCAGGATGCTGCGCTACTCCCAAAAGATGACTGGAAACTGTGGATAGTAAAATAATAAAATTCATATGATTTAACAGGAGCAGTCTATAAACATGGGACCAGATTAGACAACGCTGACTAGCAGTTTTTAAAAAACACACCTTTCCAGCATTATGTTCAGAAATGGCTGC